>NC_049219.1:17212718-17452718 GCF_013347855.1 Anguilla anguilla
CTCATTCACAATCTTCCTAATCCTTTAAAGCAAACCAAAAATTTGTTACATTTTTGTTACAAAAGAAATTGTAACATGTCATAACCTTAATAATTTCGAAACCCATTATTTGGTAATGGTTAATGGTACATTATTTCCTGATGATCATGCGCTGATACAGATCGAGTACTTCCTTCCGGACCAATATAGTTCTTAAATTCAAACCGAGTGTGTTTTGAGTCTTTACTCTTCTTGGTTTCTTTTGTCAACATAATTTAAAAAAACATTTATTTTTTCAGTGAATTCAAACATTTTGTATAGACCAGCTTTTCTGAGCTGTTCCACCCTTTTAGCACCAGCATTAAAATTGCCGCCATCCCAGGACATAATATCTTGAAATCAAGTTGACTCCACACAGGTACTTGTGACAAATGGCTTAACACACAGTCCTGCATTTCTAGAGACTGAAAGTCCGGGCCTTTCCTCAGTCGCAGAGCCTGTTGTCATAATGGGTACACCAAAGAACATTTCCAGTGGTGTAATTTTCGATTCAGTGAAGTGTGGGTGTGCCCCCGCCCCCTCTGCTCTTAAAGGAGCAGCAGCCTGTTTTCCCCACTGCACTGCTGAGTTACCGCTTTCTCTAAAGCAGGGGTGTTTAATCTCATCCAGAAAGGGAGCGCATGGGTGCAGGTTTGTGTTTTAGCCCAGCACTGCAACACCTGATGCAGCTGATTAACTAACTGCAATCAAGACCTTGGTAAGCAGAATCCAGTGTCTTGGCATAGCAACTGTCATGCACCATGTATTTTCTTTAATCTGACAGATATGGCAGTAAAACTACAAAATTCCTGTGAACGTATCTCATGATTTGTATTGTGGGTTAGGGTCCAGTCCGGGACATTTAGAGGTCCTCCTTAACCACTGAGTGGATTCTGGGTCCTCCTAACCACTGAATGGATTCTGGGTTCTCCTAAGCCACTGAGTTCATTCTGGGTTCTCCTAACCACTGAGTGCATTCTGGGTCCTCCTCTGAGTGGATTCTGGGTCCTCCTAACCACTGAGTGGATTCTGGGTCCAAACTGGGGCGTGGCGCTACCTGGCAGGTATAGTACACACCTGGGACTGCAAGTCGACGTTAAATTGCATTGAATGTATAAAAGGCAAAGCATATTTAAAAATAAAACTTCCTCTTCCCTCTAGAGGCTGTCTGAAGAATAGACTGAATGCAGAGTCTGTTTTCTGAATCTTAGCACCTCACCGATATAGTTTTTTTTTTTTTTCCAGGAAGACTGCTCATCCAGGTCCTGCTCACATCATTGCCGGATTTGTGTTTATCTGTCAGTAATCTGGAAGGCCAGCTAAACATATGTATAAATTTGTACTGTTCCTATGCTCTTGGGTCAGGAACACAATGCTCTTGTGGACCACAACATATTAGCCATATACAGTGCTTTTTTTGTTACCGAGAACGGGCGTGTGTGGTTGTGGGATGACATGACACGGTCACAAAGGCGTCATTGTGAACCTGTGACTGTTTAAACGCGGTCACAAAGGCGCCGTTGTGAACCTGTGACCGTTTAAGATGCAAATGTGTGACTGAGACGTGGGGGCGTTTGTCCTCTGCCAGCACGCACTCGGGAGAAGACCGAACGCCTGAGCGGTGACCCGGCTGCAGAACAATGCAGACTCAGGCCCGTACACAAACAGACCGCTGTCCTCCTCACTGTGTGTGTGTGTGTGTGTGTGTGTGTGTGTGTGTGTGTGAGCGTTTGTGTCTGGTGGACAGAACAGCCGCAGACACCACAGTGCACTTCCTGGGGGGGGGGGGGGGGGGGGGGGGGGGGGGCAGGTCCATCCTGTTCCAGAAGGAACAAAGCCCTGCTGGATCTCCACACCTCCGTGTTCCCCGTGCTGAAGCAGGTCATTGTGCTGCTCGGTGTACCGCAGCGATCTGCAGCTCAGATCCCGGAGGGCTGCTGTGTGTTCCTGCTTTTCTGTGTGTTCCTGCTCTTATCGATGCGGCCCGTCCTGTTTCCAGGCCTTAAGTGGGCCGTGGATGGAAAGCAAACTGCAGAAGCCAGCAGAGACTGCGGAGCTCCAGCCTTGGAGACGGAGACCCCTGTAATGTGATGATTCCTAAGATGGGAGGAGCAGTAAACATACGGGATGTAGATTGTGTTTGTAAATGGCTGTTTACAGTGGGTTTGTTGTTTTTGCAGTTCTGCCAAACAAGTGACTTTCCTGCTGGGGCTTTACACTCTGACAAACAGGTCACACACACACACACACACACACACACACACACTCGTGCAAACAAGTTCTACACACACACACACACACGCTCGTGCAAACAAGTTCTACACACACACACACACACGCACAACCAAGTCCCACACACACGCAAACAGGTTCCGCACACACATACACACAGGTCCCTCACATGCACAAGTAGGTCCTGCACTCTGCCATGACACTTCTGATGTGCACAGACGTAGCACTACTCTTCCATTCACAAGTACACGAGACACGCCCCACTGACAGTGCACTCCCAAAGTGCAGCGTTCAGTGTGCGGGGTGTCAGGGAATGTGCCCGTTTCACGTGGCGGGGGCGGGGGGAGAGGTTTGGGGCCCTGGCTGGGACGCCGTCTCCTGCCTCATGGATCTGTAGAGCGGCAGCCGTCTCAGGCTGGGTCGTTAATCATAGTTAATTAGTGATTAATGAGGATCTGGCGCCGTTCCCCTGGAAACGATGCGGTCCCCAGCGGCTCGCTGAGCGCCTCTTCCTCAGGCGGCTCGCTGAGCGCCTCTTCCTCAGTCAGCTCGCTGAGCGCCTCTTCCTCAGTCGGCTTGCTGAGCTCCTCTTCCTCAGTCGGCTCGCTGAGCGCCTCTTCCTCAGTCAGGCCGCCGCTGATTTACGCCACGCAGGGAAGTCCCCTCCTGGGGAAGCTGCAGGGAGGGGGAGCGCCAGAACCGCAGGAAAGGTTTCAGACGCTGAGCGGAAATGGCGATCGGGGAGGCGTCCGGCCTGTAGTGAACATGGCAGTGTACAGACTGAGCTGTCTGAGCAGAACTACTGCACGGCTGGTCTAACACACGCGCGACACATCACACACACACACACAGGCACACACATAACACACTACACGCATAACACACACACATCACACACACACACACACTACACGCATAACACACACACATCACACACACACACACACTACAGGCATAACACACACACACTCTCACACACACACACACACTACACAGTAAACCCTCCCCACTAAGCCTCTTATACTTACATTCACTCCTCTGAGCTTCAACCAAAATAACTTTTTTTAAATTTTTATTTGACTCCATAAATGCGGAACGGGAAGTCTGTTAACAGCCACAAACTGAACAGTTTTTCAGAACACGTATGCAACTGGGGACCTGGGTTGATTTTGCAGAGTGTTGAAAATAATTGGCTGCAATGTAGTTTCTAAAATGTGTTTTGCTGGAAAGAAATGCAATGCTCTATTTGTGTTTCTGCTATTGCCATAACAACCATCTTTCTATTGACAGAACCTTGCAAAGTCACATCTGTCCTCATGTCCCAAAACATCTACAGTGTTGTCAGCATTGCTGTCACAGGACCAATCCTGTGTGCTTAACGTTCACTGCAGGCTCCCTCATACTCTGTCAGAACCTGCATTTAATCAGAGTGAGTATTGGTCCGTCACTACATCATATTGCATCGCTGTCATTCGATAGATTCCTGTGAATGTACAGGGGGCTTGTAGACGCAGATTCAGCAGGGGAATGTATTTGTATGGTTTTTCTATACAGGGGCATGTTTCGCAGTGCAGAAAATCGCACAGGAGGAATGGACTTGTACTGCTCTACATACTGAATTTGTGTCGAATATGATGATGCTTCTCATGATATCAGGACTACACTTTGTGCAGGTACTTTGTTTCTTTTAGTTGGCTGTAAGAAACAAGATTTAAGATTTATTTTATTTTGTCATTTTTTTTGCGGCCTGCAATCCATAAATAAATGTCTGTACGCCCATAGCTGTGTCGAGACTGTAGAATAGATTAAAGGCTAAAATGGCGCAGTAGTCAGAGATGGGCCTCTGGACGTGGCAGCTTGTTTATCCTTCTGCGTGAGACCAGAGCTCAGAGACCAGAGCCCAGAGCCCAGAGCCCAGAGCCCAGAGCCCAGAGCCCAGAGACCAGAGCTCAGAGCTCAGAGCCCAGAGACCAGAGCTCAGAGCCCAGAGCCCAGAGCCCAGAGCTCAGAGCCCAGAGCCCAGAGACCAGAGCTCAGAGCCCAGAGCCCAGAGCCCAGAGCCCAGAGCTCAGAGCCCAGAGACCAGAGCTCAGAGACCAGAGACCAGAGCTCAGAGACCAGAGACCAGAGCCCAGAGCCCATAGACCAGAGCTCAGAGCCCAGAGACCAGAGCCCAGAGCCCAGAGACCAGAGCTCAGAGCCCAGAGACCAGAAGGGCAAAGTAAGACTGGGTCTTAAACTGCAGATGAAAGACTTTCGTAGCTCGTCTGACACCTGAGGCATCCATTTACACTGCTGGCTTTATATTGCCACCTTGTGTTTGATTATTATACTGCAGCGCTGGGTCTGTTTTTAGACATGTTCACACTCCACTGGTGATGCACATCTTTTTAAAATGTCTGGAGCAGCCATTCCACTGTTAAGAGTTAAGAGTCCTTTTGTTTGAGGTTTGGAGGGCTTATTTCGGCATTCAAAAATAGTGTGATACTCTAAAGGGTGTAAACCTACGTTCCCACAAAGTTACTGCTTTAAAAGTTTTATTTTGGTGTAGGATATATGTGTATCTGTGGGCTTGTGTATTCCTCCTTTAATATTACATAATAACATAAGCAATTTAGAGTGTTTTATGAAGAGATCAGACCAGTCAATCTATCTAGACACCAAGTGGAATTGCTTGTCAGTTTCCTCCTGCATGAACTGACAAGCAATTTATATGAACAGTGCTGAACATTAACAAACCAAATAGTAGCACTTAAGGCTAATAAAGCAAAGCAAAACGGAACTTCTCCATATTCCTTCTCTTACCTCTCCCACTTCTCATCTGCCCATTTCTTTAGGAGACACTCCCCTACACCCTTCGCAGAGTGCCCGAAATCTTGGAGTTGTGCTGGACAACAGGCTGGCACTCTCTGAGAATATCGCGGCAACTACCCGGTCGTGCAGGTTCATCCTGTACAATATCCGCAGAATAAGACCACTCCTCACCAATTATTCCACACAGCTCCTGGTCCAGGCCATGATACTGTCACGTCTGGACTACTGCAACTCCCTCCTGGCTGGCCTCCCAGCATCAGCCACCAGACCCCTTCAGCTCATCCAGAATGCAGCAGCACGTCTGGTTTACAACCTCCCTCGTGACTCCCACGTCACTCCCCTCCTCATCTCCCTCCACTGGCTACCAGTGCAAGCTCGCATCCGGTTTAAGACACTGGTGCTTGCTTTCCAAGCAGTCAAGGGGTCAGCTCCTGGTTATCTGCAGAAGATGATCAGACCCTACAAGCCGGCCAGATCGCTCCGATCGGCTACTACAGGGCGGCTGATTCCTCCCCCTACACGAGCAGCAACAAGGTCTCGACTCTTTGCAGTTCTGGCCCCACGATGGTGGAACGATCTTCCAGTGGAGGTCAGAACAGCAGAGTGTCTGAGCACCTTCAAACGGAAACTCAAGACGCACCTCTTCTCTGTATACCTCTCTCCTCTTCCCTAAACCCTCTCCCATAACGAAAAAAAAAAAAAAAAAAAAAAAAAAAAAAAAATTTTTTGGTTCAGACTATCTTGTTTCTCCTTACTGTATGCTACTATAGTAAAGGCTTTTTATCTACATTTTATTCAATGGACTTAAGTGGACTTGATCCTGAGTTTGGTTACACTGTTGTAAGTCGCTCTGGATAAGAGCGTCAGCTAAATGCCTATAATGTAATGTAATGTAATGTAATACTCTTAAAACTTCATTTGTTCATCGTAACATTCGTGCAGTAAGCTCAACACGCTGTCCGTCTGCCTCTGAATGGGAAAGGTTTGTGCAGTAAGCTCAACACGCTGTCCGTCTGCCTCTGAATGGGAAAGGTTTGTGCAGTAAGCTCAACACGCTGTCCGTCTGCCTCTGAATGGGAAAGGTTTGTGCAGTAAGCTCAACACGCTGTCCGTCTGCCTCTGAATGGGAAAGGTTTGTGCAGTAAGCTCAACACGCTGTCCGTCTGCCTCTGAATGGGAAAGGTTTGTGCAGTAAGCTCAACACGCTGTCCGTCTGCCTCTGAATGGGAAAGGTTTGTGCAGTAAGCTCAACACGCTGTCCGTCTGCCTCTGAATGGGAAAGGTTTGTCTAAATGAGCAGATAAGCTAGGACCTCTCCCAGAAGGGTAGCAGGAAGGGGACGAGGAGAGGATGATGATGGAGAGGTTAGGGGAAAGGCACAAGTTTGAGGCCGGGCTGAGCCTCCAACCCCTCTGCTTCTGTATTCTCCACACTGGAGATGATCAACGATACAAAGACTCGCAGTCGTTAAGCACAATTCACACTTACACCGCTGCTCCCTGAACTCTCGACTTAAAACTCTTTTAGGTAAATAAGATTTTTCCTAACCCAGCACTAGGACACTTGACTGCATTTATCAAGATCTTGATTGAAGACTAGTTGATTGGTAATTAGTTGAATCGGGTGTCATGAGATTAGACATCCCTGCTTTAGAGAGGAACGGAGGCGGTAACTCATAAAGCGACAGTGCAGTGGGGGAAAAAGGCTGCTGTTCCTTTAAGAGCAGAGGGGGCGGGGACGCACCGTTAGGACACACCGTTACTTCACTGAATCGAAACTAAACTGTATGAGGCTGAGTTTGCTGAGTTTCCTGAAACTTCGCCCCGCTCTGCCACGGCAGCTCTGTCCCCTGTAGCGTTTTGGGAACCTTAGCATTTTTGGTACAAGGCGCTCAGGTCTTTGTTCTGACAGACGGGAGGGTCCACTGGACAGCTGCAGTGTGAGCTTTTCCATCCCAGCACAAGCAGAGGAGGAAGCTGAGTGTGAGTGGAGCTCGAGGAGCAGAAGGGGCCGAGCGCGGAGGAAGGAAGCAGCAAGGCAGGCATGGCTTTCCCCAGCACCCCCCTCTCCGAGCGGCAGCTCCACTGCACCGTGTGCCAGGAAGTCTTTACCGACCCCGTCTGCACGCCCTGTGGGCACACTTTCTGTAAAGCTTGTTTGAGAGGATTCTGGGAAGGCAGCAGCGCGTGTCATTGTCCGTTGTGCAAGAAGAGTTTTGAAGGCCCGCTGGATCTCAGCGTGAATGCTGTTTTGGCCCAGATCACCCAGGATTTCAAGAGGCGAGCACCGGAAGCTCCCAGAGGGGGGGCCAAGCGCAGGGCGGAGGAGCCGCTGCTGCCGCCCTGCGAGGGCGACGCCCAGTCTCGCCCTGCGGACGACCTGCCGGGGGACCCCCCGCTCCACCTGCGCGACGGCACCTGTGCCAAACACCAGCAGCCCCTGGAGCTCTTCTGCAGCAGCGACCGCGCGTGTGTCTGCGCGCTGTGTGCGGAGGACGACCACGGGGGTCACGCCACCGCGCCCCTGAAGAGGGCGTGGCTCCGCACACGGGACGAGCTGAGGGCCCAGGTGCTGCGGGCCAGGCAGGACGTCCTGGACCGGCAGAAAAAGATGGAGGAGCTCAAACGGCGGACGAGGCTGAGCCAGGAGGACTCAGAGAAGGAGCTGAAGGAGGGCCAGCAGGTCCTGCGCGCTCTCCTGCGCTCCGTACAGGAATGCCAGGCCGAGCTGCCGGAGGTGATCGAGGGGAAGCAGAGGGCGGTGGAGAGCAGGGCCCAAAGCCTCCTGGAAGAGCTGGAGCAGGAGGTCAGGGAGCTGAAGCCCAGAAAGGCGCAGCTGATGCAGCTCTTGCGCTGCCAGGACCACATGCACGTTCTACAGAGCTTCCCCTCCCAGCCAGCCACCCCGTGCTATAAGGACTGGGACAAGGTCATGGTCTACACTGACCTGTGTGTGGGCACAGTGAGGAGCGTGCTCTCTCCACTGCAGGAGACCCTCGGGGGAAAGCTGAGGGAGCTGATGGATGCCGAGTTTAAAAAAGTTAGATGTTACGCTGACGATGTGACGCTGGACCCCCTTACCGCACAACAGAACTTATCCGTGTCCGAGAATGGAAAGGAGGTGCACTATCACTGCTGGACGCAAGCAGTCGCAGACAGCCCCGAGAGATTCGATGTTGTTTGTAATGTCCTGGGGAAAGAAAGATTCACTTCAGGAAGACACTACTGGGAAGTGCAAGTGGAGCGAAAGACATCCTGGTATTTGGGAGTTGTCACGGCGTCTATTGGCAGGAAGGGGAAAATGTTTCTTCAACCGAAAAATGGTCTCTGGCTACTGCATCTAAAAGAAGGGAAGATTCTCAAAGCTCTCGATAGCCCTCCTGTGGAGCTCAGTCAGAGTTCAGGGCTAAAAAGGGTTGGTGTGTATGTGGATTATGAGGAGGGTCAGATCTCCTTTTACAACGCGGAGGCCGGATCTCATATGTACTCTTTCACAGGGAACACCTTTACTGAGGAACTCTGTTTGCTGTTGAATCCACAAGCACCTGATGGAGTCCCAATGATCCTCTCTCCTGTCTTTCAGACTGAATAGTTTCAATATTTCAGCACTCTACTTTTGCTTCATCTGGTGAATCCATTGGTTGAATGGGCTGCTTTATTTTCTGTCAAGAAGTCTGTTGAATATTTAGTTTATTATTTTAGGAATTGGTGGTTTTTTAGGCATTATTTGGACTCATCTTCACCTCAGCTCATTGTGATTATATGATTTTGTGTTGATGGATGTTTCATACTCACCTGTATGAGTACAGTCAGGGCTGGGACAGGTACAGTGGGACCAAGGCCCAGATGGGACTAAGAGACAGCTATAAAACATTTTGGGAATTATTTTGGGACTGGACTCATATTCGGTATGTTTTTTTTTGGTAAAGTACATGTAGTCAGGTCTCAGCATTCTGGGTGGGTCTTGTGTGTCTGCAGAAGGCAAGAGGTGCAGTCCTGACTTGTTTTACAGCATTGCTGTTCTGCTTTACGCATGTAACCGTAGTAGCTTTGGATGAATTTTCCACAGTAAGAATATGGATTATGTAACAGGTATGCCATGTGTGTCACTTGGTTAAGGGTGTTGGATAAACATAATAAATTACAACACACACCAGTTCTTAGAACGTCTCTTCTTTCCACCTGATATTCACTTTTAGTCTAAAAATGTGAAGGATTTCAGGTTTAATCTATAGCAGTATAGATTAAATCGATTAATAGTAATAAAAATGCCAATGATAGCAACATGATTTACTGCCATCTAGTGGTACAGATGGAGAGCTGTCATCTGTATCGCAAGAGAGTGAAGTCCATGGCTGTCCGTTGCTGGACTTCAACAGAATATAAAATGCAGCAACAAAAAAAGAATTGGGTGTGTCAATTTTGAATAAATTTGATTACTCTGGTCAATTAACTGGTCTCAGCATTGAAGAGAGAGAAAATGACATTTGTTTCTTGCCATTATTACGATGACCTACTATGAATCCAGCACATATTAATTAGACGAGGCTGCTCTGTTTCTCTCTGTGAGGCCAGTGGCCATTTTAGTGTGTATCCATGGTTACTCCTCAAGGATGCCCTGGATGGAGATCCACTAGTCCAGAAGATCTGATATGGTGTTCAGTGTTTTGGAAAACTTTAATGTAACGCGGCGCACAAAAAAATTTACATTACTAGATAGAAGAGGAGGAAATGGTGCTTGAACCAGCTGTGAGCAGGTGCAGCCAGAAAATATATAAAGAATGAATCAATGAACAGGCACAACTCTCTGTAAAAATATTTTGATTTTATTTAATTCATCTCTATGAAAAACCATCAACATTTTGGCCATAGTGGCAGGCCTTCAGCAGAATGCGTGCCATTTTTACAAATAAACGGGGCAGAAATTTGAGATTAACATTATAGTTAATGTTACAAGGTAATCTCTGGACAAAGTCAAACTTTTGCATTTTAATTCATGCATTTAATATGAGCGATTGATTGTGTCTCTCGATCATTAGAAGGTCTGCTTCATTTCATAATGTCTGTCTCAACATGCTGAAAAATAGCTTGTCTAAACAAGACATGGTCAGTGGCCACCTACATTTTCAGGTGGAAAATCCAATCAGGTGCAGGGTCCCCCCTGCTTCAGACTCTACTTGCCAGGCCGGTTATTCTGGTTTCGGCTTCTCATTCCGCAAATGTTTATGTAACTGAAAATTCGGAGTTAAAAATGTGAGCGTCGCTGATGTTAACGTAATGACGTCAGTATTAGTCACTTTTTTTCCACACGGATGCGCTCCGCTGTGCACGTGCCTGCATCTCTCGCCCTGCCCATGGGACATGAAGCGAAGAACAGAAACACACTTCAGAAATACGTTAACGTATATACGGCTTAGCCTACGTATAATGATGAATACCGTTACTTTCTTTCACTTTGATTCCTTCCCATTCTATCGCTTAAGAACAACGGAATGAAATCCTGATAAATATGCAAACTGACCAAAAAATTTGCATACTGGGAAAAACGGCTCATCATCGCATGCCACATACTTACATTCTACCCTTAGGCACTGTGCAGTAATTGGAGCAGACGAAAATTCTGAATAATAATTCAGTTTATTTACTATTCTATAGGGGATACGACATTCAAGGGGAAATAAATTAGTCGTGTTTCAAGCGTCCAGCTCTTTGAGCATCTTGGTTTTGAACAAACCAAAAATGCTAAGAACCAGTAGTAATGTATCAATGTTCAAATGCAAACTGTAAATCCACGATCAGCTGTTACATACCGTTCTGTTATTCCATTAAGTTTTCGACGCGAAACGCAGTCGCAAGCTGACTGACTGAACCTCCTCCGTAAAAGTCACGTCGCATGTACTTGGCTGAAGGGTCTCTTTAACCCCGCCCTTCTCCGTCCGCATACTGCATTCCTGACAAAATCCAGAAATGTATTAGCAAACAGGAGTAGACCATTCCCCGTTAGTGGAAGTGTCCTACTGTGGGCGCACTCCTCGGGGTTTAACACCCTTATTGCATTTTATACCACAGTTCACTGTTTATAAAGTGTACTCTCAGGGTACAATCTGTCGCTCTTTTGTATGCTGAGTCGTATGTGTGGTTATCCCTCTCTCCTCCTCCCCCGTTATTTTTCCCAATGGTATTTTCTTCCCGCTGCCGCCATGTTGGACCGAGCTCGCGATGTTGCTGGTTGAGTTCCGATGAAAGTTTAGATTTCGGCGTCTCTGGGATGTTGGAGTTCCCACGCTAGCGTTAAAAGGTCGAGGGAATATTTGTCGTATATTTTCGTATTTAAGAAATAAAAAAATATTGAACGCTGAGTTGCCAGCGTCCGAAACGGTCTTGCTCAGATGAGAAGGTCCGGCTGCAGGCCACGGTGATCAATGACAGCAGCAGTTTTAGTTAAATATAATAAAAAAGAGTAGGCTTGTTAAACGAGTTTAATTTTTTTTTTTTTTTTTTTTCATTTTTAAAGATGAGTGGACATCCGCCGCAGCGGCGGGCCACGAATGTCGGCTCTATTCTCCTGACTCCGCAAGAGAACGAATGCCTCTTCAATTACCTTGGCAGGAAGTGCATCGTAAGTTCTCATCACTGTTTACTCCTGTGTATTTCCACTATGGATATTTTTCAGTATATTTGCAATGCTTAACATGTATGTTTCTCAAATTAGATAATGGATTTTCAAACTGGGATTCTGTGGTATTTGCTGCAGTGTGTTCCGCAAATGCATCGTAAAACTAGCGGAAAAAACAACAGTGACAAGCGTCTGTCTCCGTTATCCTGCAGCAAGATTGCCGATACAGTGAAACACTGGTAGGGAGACGGGATGCGTTTATCCCGGGATTGGGTGTCAGGAAGTCGGCAGAAAGTTTAACTTTAGCCCCGAGGCCTCGGCACCGCCGTCGTACCCAGTGCGGTTCGTCCAGTAAGCAAGCTGTAGACCTGGCACCGGGTTTACATTTGTGCCAAATTCAGCAGCTAGCTTGCGAGCTAGCTGAGAACGCAAATGCGTTGTGGTCTGCCAATTACATAACACGACACATTTCCCCCCGCGGTTTAGCGTGCTAGCTAGCATAGTTGCCACAGAAGCCGAGTTGCAGGTTGCATTGGTCGGTTATCGTTTTCAAAATTGTGCTTGTACGAGATTTGAAGATATTTGCCAATCGCATTTGTTAACCACGAGCAATCACAATTTATCCAGTAGTTCGCTTCTTTAAAAAATGGGGACGTGTTATGTTTGCTGTGGATAACTCCAGAATTCTGTGTGGTAATAATACGTAGTGGGACATTAGGACAGCGTAGCAGCCTTCTGGAATGAACAGGCATCTGGAGAATTCAGTGTATAATTAATGAAGTGTTTCAGTTATGCGTGGAACAGTCCATTTCCAACTGCAAGGTCGTAGTGGGTATGGATAAGTTAAGTCCTTACATGTATTTACTGGTTTACCTGTGTTTCTTGCTGTGTCGAGCATTTACTGCAAGTGCCAGTAAGGTTGAGCAAAGCAATTTTTGCAGGTGGAAATTTAGTTCGGTATCAGTATATACGAGATTATAAGAATAGGTTATTGTATTGTTGTTTACATGGGCACGGTCCAACTATTGCTTAACTCTGCGCTTTAAAGGACTGATGTTGACTTGTTAATAAAGGATTAGGGAACTGATGACGGGTCTGGGGTGCTGTGACTAGAGAGACAGGTGGTGTCAGTTTGTCCGGACGTACAGTGGCGATGGCCATTTCCCGCGGTTCTTCGTGTTGTTTGCCTGTTGGATGGTGATGTTGAGGGATGGTATACTTGCTTTACTTTGGTAACTGTTCCCTGTGTTCTGTTTAACCTTCACCAGTTTGCACTATTCTATGAAACAAGAATTTCCCCTCAAATCAACTGCAAATTTACAATATTATGTATTTTTTCAGAGATACTGGCGATTAAGGATTAGACTGTTAAAGCATATCTCCTTGAAAGGTTGGAAAACTAGTCAAATCAGAAATTATATTTTTTTAAACTGTGATATGCATTTAGAGACTTTGTGTGCTGTAATGAACTTCCCCAGATTGTTATTGTTGGTCTGAAGCTGATTACACCCTAGACGTGTGTCAGCGTTTAAAATGAAGCAGCTCTTGTGCTGTTGCAGCGCGTCTGTGGAGTAAGAAGTGCTTCTCAGCACTGCTGTAAACCTGGGCCTCTCTGGCCCCGCCCACAGCAGAAGGGCAGTGGTCAGGTGACAGGTGTGCATCGCCCGGTTAGACTCTCTCACCTCATACCTGTTACAGCCACACAAGACCACAGCATGGCATTATGGGTAAGGACCTTGTTTTGTCGAGTGAGGGGTTGGCAAGGCTCTCTCTCTGTGGCTGGGCTGGTCAGTTGGTTCTGGCCGTTAGCGATGTTCCCCTTCCTGTGAAGCCCAGAGATTGGGGGTATGTTCAGGAGGTCCGTATGTTGCGCGGTAGGTAACGCGCTGGCAGCGCTAGCAGAGTAATTTTAGCCCGGCGCAGTGGGAGTAATGCGCGGTTTGCGTGGTGAGAAGCTGCGGGCGGACTGGCTCCTGCGCTCGCCGCAGTGTCCAGAGCGGCACGTGGGCCACACTCGAGATGTGGGGTGTGGGCGAGGCCAGGGCTGGCTGTGGGCGGGGCTGGGGTGTGGGTAGGGCAGGGCAGGGCAGGGCAGGGCAGGGCAGGGCAGGGCAGGGCAGGGCAGGGGTAGAGCAGGGCAGGACAGGGGTTTATCTCTTCTCTGGCTCTGTTGGTCCTCGGCCTGATTAATTTGCTGCAGGGATTAGGAGAGGGATGGAATGAAATCTCTCGCGTAATCTTGTGTTTATTTATTTATTTCATTCTTACACTGAATATGCCAGTCGCGCAGAATCTGGCTGCAGCTGCAGGAGGTGGTCGTGCTTGTTTTTTTGCTGTGCTTTTTTTGTTAAATGTGTGTGTATGTGTGTGTGGGGGTGGTGGGATGTTGAAAATATTTTATCTTTGCTACATATTTTGCCATCTTTGGCTATCCGTTGCTATGTTGTTATCCCTAAGTTTGACACGCGTTTCCTTTTCTCAAAGGCTAGTTTTACCATAAATTAGCATTTTCATGTTTTGTTAAGGGCATATATTGCCTTTAACGAGTGTAAGCAACATTAACGAGGTAAGCCATGTTCACGAGTGTTCAGGGGCGATGCAGCCAAATTTGCGGATGTCTCCCAGGCTGAAAGGGGTTTTGGCTGGTGCTGGGCATATTTGGGACTTTGCATATGAAGAGTACATGCAGAGTAGACCACGTCACAGAATGACTGCCACAGCTGTGTCCTGCTTACAGTGGAGTACCTGTGCAGAGATCCCTCTAATGTGTCTGTCTGCCTGTCTGTCTGCGTGTCTGTCTGTCTGTCTGTCTCCCGCCTGCAGACCCTGTGTTCGGCTGTAGTGCAGGTGTATGCTGCTGACAGGACTTCCACATGGGTGAAGAGGTGCTGTGGGGTTGCCTGTCTGGTCAAAGACAATCCCCAGAGATCTTACTTCATCCGAGTCTTCGACATCAAGGTCAGCTTCCCTGTCATTCCACTCTGCTGGTGACATCACAGGCTTAGAACCACCCTCATGGTGACATCACACAGGCTTCGTACCGCCCTCCTGGTGACATCACACTTTTTTGTGGTAATATGCATGAATGTCCTCTCAAAATGTCACAAGAGCTTAGGGATGTTTGATGTTGAGGAAAAGAACAAGCAGTTCAGACTGATCCAGACTTGTGCTTTGGCTGTCTGTATACTGTAAGCCTCTGAACTAGCTTTTTAAGGCATGTTACAACTTCAAATGATAGAAAGCATACTGATAAGGGCTTTTAGAGAAGTCTGAAGCTTGCGATGTGAAACCTCTGCTTGGGACAGAGAGAACCCTTCAACATTAACCTGTCAGTCAGAGAGAACCCACAGCAGAGAATGATTGTGTGAACAGAGATGAGCTTTTCTAGGGCTGGTAGGAGACTGCACCCTCACAAGACAAGCTGTGTGTGTGTGTGTGTGTGTGTGTGTGTGTGTGTGCATGCGCGCCTGTGCCTGAGGGTGTACATGCTTGTATAACGGGGCGTGTGTGTGTGTGTGTGTGCGCCTGTGCCTGAGGGTGTACATGCTTGTATAACAGGATGTGTGTGTGTGTGTGTGTGTGTGCGCCTGCCTGTGCCTGAGGGTGTGTATGCCTGTATAACGGGGCGTGTGTGTGTGTGTGTGTGTGTGTGTGCGCGCCTGCCTGTGCCTGAGGGTGTGTATGCCTGTATAACGGTGTGTGTGTGTGTGTGTGTGTGTGTATGTGTGAGTAATAAGGTGTGAATTAGCAGTGTAAGTGTTGACAGGCCCAGAGGACTTGCATGTCCATTGTTTTTATTATTAGTTTCCACACAGCAGCACAGCCTAGGCGCATATAGCAGCACAGCCTAAGCACGTATAGCAGCACAGCCTAAGCACGTATAGCAGCACAGCCTAAGCTCATATAGCAGCACAGCTTCTGTGCAAATATCAGCACAGCCTAAGTGCACACAGCAGCACAGGGTGCTCCACAGGCCTGTGAGGGTGAAACTGAGCTTGCTTCTGTGATACAGACATCTCCCCGATCTCTCCACAGGATGGGAAAATGATGTTTGAGCAGGAGTTCTACAACAGCTTCTCCATCAGCTGCTCCAGATCCTACTTCCTTTCGTTTGCGGGAGACGTGAGTATCCGCCTCCTTGGCCTGCTGTGCCGTGCGGTCCTGGTCTCAGCAGCTTCCTGTGTCATCATTTCCTGTGTAGCGGTGTGTGTTAAATATGGCGGAATGCGTCCCACTCTGTGTGTCTGAGTCTCACAGGCATAACGAATGAAAGGCTTTAGCTTTGTGCTTTAAACTCTCCCAGCCAGCCTGAAAGCTCTGAACTGCACACTCATGCAGTGCTCCTGTGCTTCAGTACTGTAGCTCCGCTCAGGGTCCCTCTTGAGGAGAATACTGTATGTCAAGGGGTTTCCCCAGTTCATTTATTATTATTGTTACTATTGTCAGTATTATTTTTTATTGTTATATTATTAACAGCAGCAGTAAAGAGAAGAGTAATTCTGATGAAAAGCGTTTCTCTGCAGTCCTGCCAGATGGGACTGAACTTCGCTAATGAAGAGGAGGCCAAGCGTTTTCGGGCAGCAGCGGGGGAGCTGATTGGGAGACGACAGAGGAAAACCGGTGACTATCCGCCCCTCCTACTCCATCCTGTACCTCTCTCTTCTGCCGCTGCGCTCTCCTTTCTTCTGCTGGTCTGCAAAACACCCTTTCTAATCTGCTCTCAGGACACGTCACACCCCCAAATCTTCACCGTCTACACCCCTGAATCTCCACCGTTTACACCCCCAAATCTCCACCGTCTACCTCTCTAAGTCTCCAACTTCTACACCCCCAGTCTCCTCTGTCTAGACCCTGAAATCTCAGCTGTTCACCCCCCTCCCAAATCTCTGCGTGCATTTTGTGCTTCTGTGTGCGCCTGTGTGTAAGTGTGCGTGTGTGTGTGTCCGTGTGTGTGTAAGTGCGTGCGTGTGTGTGTGTAAGTGCGTGCGTGTGCGTGCGTGTGCGTAAGTGCGTGCGTGCGTGCGTGTGTGTGCGTGCATGTGTGTAAGTGTGTGTGTGCGTGCGCCTGTGCGTGCGTGCGTGCGCGTGCGTGTGTGTGTAAGTGCGTGTGTGTAAGTGTGTGCGTGCGTGCGTGTGTAAAAGTGTGTGCGTGCGTGTGTGTAAGTGTGCGTGTGTGTGTAATGGCAGGGATTAGCTGCGTGTGACTCAGCTGCTTTCAGACGGCCGTAAGGAGTCATGTCCGCTTCTCTTCAGACGCAGTGATTAGATGTGACCTCAGCGGGGCGTCGGTGGGATGGTTTCTGTCCTGACGTCCGTCCTGCTGTCCTCTGTCCGTCTGCTGCTTTTAAACTAACCTCCACCTCAGGCCACGCCCTTTAAACCTCAGGCCACGCCCTCTGAACTCACACTCAAGCTGTCTCTCTCACTAACGCCAGACCGTCAGAGTGGACTGCTGCGTTTTAATCGTCTTAATTTTTGTTTTGCAGAGAAAAGACGTGACCCTCCCAATGGTAGGTTTTCTGTTACATTAAACCCCACTGCTGTTCTCTCCTGGGCAGCTGAGGCTGCTTCCTCGTGTTCCTGCGTGCTCAATTATTAAAAATAAAAAATAAAAAGGTGCAACCATCCAGCGTATTGCACAAATCACATACAGTGAACACTTTCTCCCGTTTTAAGCAAACATTTTCCCTGAAAGTTTGTGCTTCAGTAAGTGTGCTGTCCCATTGTTGGGTTTCTGTCAGTGTAAATATGCAGAAATGTTTCGTACACATACAGTACACATGGTACGCTACTGACAACACTATATGAAAACACTTAATGAATAGAATAACAGGAAGTACAATAAAAGTAATTAGGGGCAGATGGAGCAATGTGTGGAAGTATGTGCTTCAGAGGAGCTGTGTATGTATGTGTGTGTGTGTGCGTGCGTGCGTGCGTGCGTGCGTGCGTGTGTGTGTGTGCGTGCATGCATTTGCGCGTGTGTGTGTGTGCGCGTGTGCATTTGCGTGTGCGTGCGCGTTTCGCAGAGCTGGAGCTGTTTGTCCTGGTTCTGCTTTCATTGGTTTCACGTCAGGCTCTTCATGTTGTGACTGTCGGGGTCCGGCGTACCGAGATCTGCTCCCACACAGTCTCAGCCTGTTTTACACAGGGCCGACTCTGCTGAAGAGAATGAGTCTCTTTACTCAACGCTGAGCAGTGTGGGCGAGAGTAAAACTACACTACCCATGAGCCTCTACAGACGGGGGATGTTCATTCTGCTGTCCCAGGCCTGAGTTTGTCATCCCCTGTCCCGTTTCCAGGGCCTGCTCTACCCATGGCAACAGTGGACATCAAGAACCCGGAGATAAACAACGTGCGTTTCCATAACAACAACATCATGCACAGCAGCTTCAGCAAGGAGAAGAAGAAGGTGAAGGGGAAGAGGAAGAGGCTGACCAAGGCCGACATCGGCACGCCCAGCAACTTCCAGTGAGTCCCGCCGGCCGTGCGCTTCAGACCGGAGCGCTGAGCCCGATCCGCACGCTCACAGCACGCTCCCGTGGCTCAGCCCAGTGTGCGGTCTGCCGGTGTGACAGGAACACTAGCGGCCGCTAATGTGGAGGAGCCGTTTGGCTGTACGGCTGCACGGCTGTGTACATGTGGGTGACATGCTGTGTGCTTTATGTGCTGTGTGCACCTTTCACTGTTGATCAGTGGGAGTTCAAGAAGCCGTCTTATATTGTGTTGTCTTTCTTCTTGTGTTTGGCTGTGTCTGTGCGTGTGTGTCTGTGTGCACGCGTGTGTGTGTGTGTGTGTGCACTAAACGCCTTCCTGTCTCCTCACTCAGGCACATCGGACACGTCGGCTGGGATCCCAACACAGGCTTTGATGTGAGTAAGAAGGGGAGTTCCCCCCTGTCAGTGGGGATTGGGAGCACAGATACTCTGTGTATGAGCAGATATTCAGCTACTCGCTCCTTCCGTCTGTGCGTCATTGAGCTGGAGGTGCAGGATTTCTTTGCTCCTGCTTTCATCAGTATCCACAGAGACAGCAGCTCCAGACATTCCTCGGTTCGCCCCATGCCAGTGATTGAATTGAATACATTTTAATATTCAGCGCAGGACGTTAGAAACAAAGCTTGTAGCTGCATGATGCCCCAGCTCAGGCCCTCAGTGCGTGTGGGGAGCGCCCTGCTGGCCATGTTCCCGTGTCACATGATTCTCCCGGGCCCTGTCCGTGGCTCTGACCGGGCCTCCTGCTCCTCTTCCTCAGCTGAACAACCTGGACCCCGAGCTGAAGAACCTGTTTGACATGTGCGGCATCTCCGAGGCCCAGCTCAAGGACAAGGAGACGTCCAAGGTCATCTACGACTTCATCGAGAAGAAGGGCGGCGTGGAGGCCGTCAAGAACGAGCTGCGCAGACAAGGTGAGGTCAAAGCTGAGCCCTTCAGCACGCACATACACACTGGTCACTGTGACAGTGCTGTGTGCTGATTGGTCACTGTGACAGTGCTGTAAAGCTGCTGATTGGACGATGTGACAGTGCTGTAAAGCTGCTGATTGGTCACTGTAGCTGTGGTGCTTCGTCACTATGACAGTGCTGTCGTGCTGGTGATTGGTCACTGACAGTGTTGTGTGCGATTGGTCACTGTGACAGTGCTGTAAAGCTGCTGATTGGTCGCTGTGACAGCGCTGTAAAGCTGCTGATTGGTCGCTGTGACAGCGCTGTAAAGCTGCTGATTGGTCGCTGTGACAGCGCTGTAATGCTGTAATTGGTCTCAGTGCACTGTGGCCCTACGGCAGTCTTGCTGCATTGACTTGGGTGTGCCCAGGTGAGCTCACAGGTGTGGTCTGTCCCCAGGTCCGCCCAGGTGGTGCGGTAGGTCCCGTCCCTTTCCTCTGCACACGTGTGCGGTGTCGTGTGCTCTCGGACACGCCTGCCAGTCTGGAGAGGTTGCCAGGTTGTGTCCGGCTGTGTCTGGTTTCCTTGCAGGGTCTGTGGTCTGCACGCACGTGTTTGCTGTGATGCAGAGTCATACATTTCATACGTGTTTTCCTGAAGTGCAAGAAGCGCACTTCCACTGCGTCTGTAGCGTGGAAATGAGGAGAGAGCTCTGCCTAGTGGCAAAATGGTGCACCGCGTGCAGAAAAAGCTTTCTCCTCTGGTTTTTCGGTGGCTTATCTTACCTGGAGTGAGATTTTGGGTTGTGTTTGAACCCCAGTTGCATGTGAGGTTTGGTGATTTTTCTTTGCATGGTTTAAAAAAATCACGATCCTTTTTCAAAATGCAGTTGGCGAGTGTTGTTCCCCTTTTGAGGCTTGCGGATTGCCATGTAAACTGAGCTGTGATTCACTTGTGCCTGGAGCGCTTCATTATTAAACAAACGCATTTGCCTAATTTGTAGAATTGCGGTTTATTGAATCATGAACATCTGGAGCTGTTGGCAGCCCACCCGTTTGAGGAGTGAAATAAAGGAACCGGTGAAACTGATATTATTCAGTGAATACACTGAGCTGTAACCTCTCTCTTTCCCTTCCTCCCTCTATCTCTCGCCCACTCGTACTCCCTCCCTCTTTCTATCTCTCTCTTTCAATTCTCTGTTCCAGCACCACCACCTCCTCCTTCCAGGGGTGGAGCCCCTCCGCCACCCCCTCCTCACAATTCGGGCCCCCCGCCCCCTCCCCCTCCTGCCCGAGGACGAGGAGCGCCCCCGCCTCCTCCCCCCTCCCGCGCCCCCACATCCGCCCCCCCGCCCCCTCCACCCTCCAGATCCAGCATAGGAGCCCCCCCTCCCCCGCCGCCTCCGCCCACGCGGGGTCACCTGCCGCCCCCCCCCTCCCCCCTCTCACGCGTCCCTGGCCCCGCCCGCGCCCCCTCCCCCGCCGCCCCCCCCCTCGTCCTCTCCGGGCCCCCCGCCGCCACCCCCTCCCCCCCCTCCGCCCGGGCCCCCGCCCCCCGGCCCGCCCTCGCTGGACGGGGGGGAGCCGCTGCCCCCCCCGCAGGGTAAATCGGCGCTGCTGGAGCAGATCCGGGGGGGGACCCAGCTGAAGAAGGTGGAGCAGAGCAGTCGGCCCGTGTCCAGCACAGGACGAGACGCGCTCCTCGACCAGATCCGACAGGGCATCCAGCTCAAGACTGTGAGTGTGCGCTCCCCACTCCCAGTGTGTGTGTCTGATGGGAATGTGTGTTAGTTAGGGACTGACCTGTGTGTGTGTGTGTGCGTGTCTGTCTCAGGTGACTGACGGGCCAGACTCGGCCCCTCCCACTCCAGCGCCCTCCGCAGGCATTGTGGGGGCTCTCATGGAGGTGATGCAGAAGAGGAGCAAGGCCATCCACTCCTCAGGTAGCAGCCCTTTCTGTGACATCATTCCTCTGTGGGCGGAGCTCTTTCTATCCCCGTGACAACGTCCAGTGCAGAGAAATAAGCACAAGTGCTTGAGCAGGGGACCATAGCGCTGTGGGCAGATGGATGCATGCAGGGGACCCGCAAATGATGGGGCCCCATTTTGTTAATCAGCGCTGGATTGTAAATATGTACATTCGAGTGCTGTAATAGGGTTTTACCCTAGTACTGATCTGCGGACTGGTACTGACCTATAGACTGACACTAACCTGCAGACTGACACTAACCTGCAGACTGACACTAACCTGCAGACTGACACTAACCTGCAGACTGACACTAACCTGCAGACTGACACTAACCTGCAGACTGACACTAACCTGCAGACTGACACTAACCTACAGACTGGTACTGATCTGCGGACTGGTACTGACCTATAGACTGACACTAACCTATAGACTGACACTAACCTGCAGACTGACACTAACCTGCAGACTGACACTAACCTGCAGACTGACACTAACCTGCAGACTGACACTAACCTGCAGACTGACACTAACCTATAGACTGACACTAATCTATAGACTGACACTAACCTGCAGACTGACACTAACCTGCAGACTGACACTAACCTGCAGACTGACACTAACCTGCAGACTGACACTAACCTGCAGACTGACACTAACCTGCAGACTGACACTAACCTATAGACTGACACTAACCTGCAGACTGACACTAACCTGCAGACTGACACTAACCTGCAGACTGACACTAACCTGCAGACTGACACTAACCTACAGACTGGTACTGGCTTGCAGACTGCTTTATGGCTTCTCTGGCGTGTGTTTCCACAGATGAAGATGAAGATGACGATGATGAAGAAGACTTTGAGGATGATGATGAGTGGGATGACTAGTGAGCCCCGTCTTCCCCCGATAATTAAGACACTAAATCGCTCCCGTATTTCTGAATCTTATTCAAATTATAATGTAAATGTAGTTTGCTGTATATTTTTGCCTTTTTTGTTATTGTTTTTTTTTTTGTTTTGTTTTTGCTTTTTTATTGTTATTAATCTGTGCAATACCTCATTTAATCTGTAAAGGTTTGTCTATTTCTGTAAAGTTTTTTTTTTTTTTTTTTTCCCTGGATTAACATGTGCAATTTTACATCATGACAAATTCTCTTTGATTTGTAGATTTGAATGTTTCGTTTTCTTTTGTTTGTCAGTACAGGAAAGGGAGACTTAAGAAAGGAGCCGAGAGTCTTTAATGTTGTTATTGTTAGTTAATTCCAGATAACACTATTTTCATACCCTACTTTTCGGTATCTTAAATTTTCTTATCGAAATCCTAGTTTAGCACTATTTTTTTCTTATGAATGAGCTATTGGAAAATCTAGCCCATCGTTTCCAGTGTAAATTTACACAGAGTTTGAGGCTGTTATATTTTTGCACGAATCAAAAAAAAAAGAAAAAAAAAGGAAATTCACTACGAGGGTGTGAGGCTATCTGACTGGAGGCTTTGCCATTTCACTACAAAAGCCAGACCTGTAGACCTGGAGCATCACACGGTAGCCTGATATTTCTTGGGATATGTTTTTTTGTCATTTATTTTCACTTCATCTTGTATATTTCATGATTTTTGACAAAGAAATTGTAAGTTTCTTTTTACCGTAGCAATCAGAAGAATGGGATTGTTGTCGGAAATCAGGTCAGTGTTCATCTTAAGCAACAACAAAAAAAAAGGAAAAAATATTACAGGTCATCTTAATTTAAATTTAATGGAATTTGCAACTGACTGTCTCATAGTGTTGCGTATTATAATAATATTGGCTGCCGTACAAAGCAGGGAGCTAAACATCTGCAAGATGCTTTTAAGGGGGTGTGGCTTTGAACCCAATAACCACATGCAAGATAATATTGCCTGCAAAACACTAATGATCCTTTTGTGTTGTGACGAATGCTGTTTTTAACAGTGTTGTACATCTGAATTTTACAATCTTCCCAGGGGTTGTGCTGCATTTAAGGAACCACAATATTGACTTTGAATCTTTAAATAGGTTGGGAAAACAATGGAATACTAAATTGTATACTTAAATAAATGTTAATATTTACAGACCTTTGTATTTATATTTTTTGCTATTTCTTTCCTTGTTACATGATGGCTGAATGAATTTGTGTGTAAGTGTTGCGTTTAGTTGTGCAGCAATGTGGTGTGCATCCTTCGTCTGGCTCCTCTTCTGGAACGTTCTTTTTCTGGATCATTCTTTCTGCCTGCGTCAGGGTAGAGGAGAGACGCTGCAAGGCTCCAGGCCCCTGCGCTCATCGAGCAGGGCATGATGGGTAATCTGTGCACGCGGCGCTCTGCGGGTCCACGCCACAGATTCTGTACGTGAAGCAGATGGTTAGCTGCTTTGGGGCTGAGCGGCTCCAGGGTTCCTTACGCACTGCATCTTGGAGGGAGAGCGGTGTGCGGGACAGGTAGACCTGTGTACTGTGAGTGCACGATGGGTGAGCTGTTGGCAGCCCACCCATTTGAGGAATGAAATAAAGGAACCGGTAAAACTGATATTATTCAGTGAGTGCATCCTACCACATTGCTACTGTTCGAGCGTGAAAACGCACGCGCACGCACGCACACTTCCAAGATTCAGATTAACAGAAGTTAAGTGTGAAATAAAATGTAGAGTTCTCAGACTAATTCGTCTGAAAATCAGCTGCATCTCTGATGTGACACGTGTAATCACTTCAGGTGGACGTCTTACAGATACAAATAAATCGTTTATTTTACTGGCAAAGTAATGACCGCCGGCGCACAGATGAAAAATTATATATAGAACGCGCACGTGAAATCGTGCGAATTTAACATTTGATTTGTTTGACGTTCCTGGGTTATGCCTGTGTATTTTGTTTTATTTCTGTGTATTTGCATACAGCTCGTAAATGTTTTTTCTGAATTCTGAAATCCGGGAGTCAAATTATTTTAACTGGGAACCAATGCGAAATATCTCGATAATTGATTAGTATTTCCCAGGCTTGGCTCGACACGCGTAGAATCGACTATTTTGTCTACAGACCCAGAATCCTTTGCGGGAAATCATGGCTGGCGTGTTGAAGAAGGTAGGTTTGGAGGTCATGTTTGGCGTTTATTTTTTATGTCGAACGGTGGTATGTTTTCGTATTTTCGCGTTTTTATAAGAGGCATGCACGAACTGTTTAGCTGTTTTAAAATGTGCATTAACCCCGTTCGCCAACTTTTTGTGTGTATCGAACGCTAAGATTAATGACACCGCATCCGGGCAGTCTCCAATCTTACCGTTAGCACGAATGTAGCCTACTCGCTGGTGAGTGCTTGCAGATGCATTAACTAGTTAGCTTCAGTTAGCTAACGTTAGCTGAATATATCTGTAAATTGTTGGTGGAAGTCTAGATCGGTTTACTCATTTTAGGTCTACGTTACCTAAAGATTCGCTGGTGGTTACGAAGTGCATCAGCCTATCAATCAGCTACCTACATAGCCGTTGTTACGGCTAGACAGCTCGGTTGGATAGCGTTACGTAAATAACTAAACCGTATGGTGCTTCTATGAGAAGTGTGAAGATAATACCAAGCTAATTCACTGATAAACATAACAGCTTGCTAACTACGTGCTGAACTAAGAAGGGCCGTTGTAATTTTGCACAAAGAAAATCGGGTACACCATAGGACTTAACGTGATGTTATTACCAGATAATTTGGAATTTAGGTGTGTTGAAATTGTTTTTTGTTGATTCGTTACAGTTTCACGAATTTAAGCTTTATTACTTTCACAGACCACGGGCTTGGTGGGCCTGGCCGTGTCCCAGAATCCACACGAGGTGAGTCGTGTTGATAATTTTGGGGTTGTTGACCCAAGTTAGCCAGGTACATTGTAGAGGAGTGGTTCTCTCACTGGTGTTCCAGTTACATCAGTTTTTTTTTTTTAAATGGTTATATACTTTTCCAGAAACATTGCATGGCCAATAGGCCAATAGACACGTAAGTGGTAAATGTGCCACTGACACAAATTTAATGTGATTAGTTATTTTTAAAAGGTTTCTTTTGCCGTATAGTTTATGCATCATGTATAGGCTCGTACTAGATGTTACTGGGTGTTGTTTAAATTATGTTTTTTTTTTTTTCAGCAACTGAGGATCCTGTACTCTAAGATCTTGGCCTGTGTGCAGAAGATGCCAGAGGATGCCGCGTACAGGAAGTACACCGAGCAGATCGTCAACGAAAGGTTCAACCACGTCAAAACGGTACCGGTGATTCTCACCACTTCATTGTGCACCATCCGTCCTAGTTTCGGTTCGGTGACCAAAAACACCTCCTGTCTGAAGAGCTGGCTTATGCTGCCGAGAAACGAAAGAACAATTGTAAATGAAACTCTATGGTGTCTCTGTGGAAACTCTTAAGTGTCCTCCTGTTACGTGCGTACTCTTTATGAAACTCTATGGTAAACGTGTCCTGTTATGTGTGCACTTTTTGTAGGAGCCTGATATTGAGAAGCTGGAGAAGAAAATCAACGGTGGGCAGATAGAAGAGGTCATTTCACAGGTGCGGTAGTCTCTTCAGTAATCTCCTGGTCTCTGAATCCAGGGAGCACAATGGGTTTATTGCTCTGAACTCTGCTCCTGTTACCAGACTTATAGAGAGGTATTAGGCTTCTTATAACGGTGCTAACCTCAGATGGGCACTTTTTTTGTGTTTTGTGTGCGACATGCAAAAAAAAATGTATGAAAGTATCTAATGTGTATAATTTCATACCATGTTGTGTAGACTATGGCTTTTAATTGATTTGGGTATTTGTGCCCCCACCCCACCCCTCAGGCAGAGAGCGAGCTGTCTCTCTCCAGGAAGATGATGGAGTGGAAACCATGGGAACCGCTGGTTGAGGAACCCCCTCCTGACCAATGGAAATGGCCTATTTGAAGCATGAAGTAAATGGTACTCTAAATGCGCCTAATAAAATCTTCCCAGTCTTGATGTGGATAATCTCCAAGATTTGTCAGTGTCAGTGTAAATATTTAATAAATGTTTAAGTCACAATTTTGGAGCTGTGTGGTTTTTTATTTTATTAATTTTTTTTACACAACTGCATTTAATTTTGTTGTTCATTGGGGATATTACAAAAGCTTTGTCTTTTAATAAAAAGCATGACAGTGTATAGTTCATTTTAAGTAACAGTAGGCCCCTTAATCTCACGATAGGCCTCTTAATTGACGACAGATTTTAATGCTCTAAAATTTCTAAAAATTATATTGACTACAAATAGGGTTCCTGGAAGCTGGAGTGTGCAGTGCTGTCATGAAAAATTTTAATTGACTCGTGAGCAAACATTCAGTCTGTTAGTCGATTATAGTAAAATTCTAATCGAAACTTGAACAAAACACGTTTCAAAGGACCGTACATTTAACATGGTGGTTTGTTTAGCCAAAGTGGTTCAGCGAAGGCAGCTGGAATGAGGAAATGGGTACCTGCAGATGGTTTGACATGAGAAGAGGGTACACCAGGGACAGGGCTGTTAAACTTCAGACCGTTCCATAGGCAGCCTTGAGAGCAAGGTGTGAGAAGGGAATCTCCCCAGGGCTGAGGAAAATTAGCAGTTCCTTGGGCTGTGGTGAAAATGTTAGATTTTGATTGCAATCTTTAGGATTATTTGGTGCGTTTTAGTACGGAAGCGTATGTATGTAAACATGGATTTTTCTACAAACAAATGCTGTTTTTTGGTTGTCTCCTGCAAGGGTATATGTTTAGGCTCAGTAAGCTGTTCAAAATATTGACTATAGAAAGAATGAGTGTGGCCCATCAGAAATTATATTTGGGGGGGGGGGGGGGGGGTGTCCTACTTTGTGATCTACGTCTATGTGTACAGGTGAACTACAAAACGAGAGGAAATGCAATCTTTTCACTCAAGTTCGACGGTGGTGACTCGTCTGCTTTGCCTTGAATCTCGAACGAATTAGACCACCTGTTCCTCATGAAACGTAAACACCTCCAGCAATCAGTCACAGAAGTCCCTGCTACACCCGCTCCAAAGACACCGTAGTTTAAAGTCCCGGACACCTCCAGATCTGTAATAGCGACACGGGTAAGTGGGTCTTGCTGAATTTGTATTTATTTATTTATTTATAGAATGTGAGCATGCCGTGATACTAATTGTTTAATGAACGAAGGGGCTACACCCGTACGGAAGGAGTTGCCTTTAATATAGTTAGTTTCCCTCCGATTTCTCGAGTTTTCCCGTTTTTCTTGTGTTTGCAGCCTAGCCGTTGCTACAGTTAACACGTAAGAACTTATTTTGAAAGGAATTTGCAGGATAGATGATAGGTTTTCATTTAATTCAGGCGAAGTTGGCTCTACGGCCGAGTTTAACCAAACAAACTATGTATTTAGCCTTTGGTTCGTTTAATCAAACTTACAAAGTTGAAATATGTCGTCTGTTAAAGACGTTAACTTTGTATTAAACGGCCTCGCTAGATAGCCTTACGGTAGCTGTTTTTCACATAGCATTCGGGCAAAAGTTACCGAGGTCGAGCACATTGTTTGTTGATGGGGCCACTAACCTACGCTAGTTGTAGTTATCCTGGCAGAGAAAAGGTTACAGGACCGGGAATCGGCAGTTAAACGGCACCGGAAAAGACAAAGGGAAACTCTTCTAAAGGTAAGAATATTGTTTATTTTTAAAACTTTGTTGCGTTTGGGAGCATGGATGGGTGATAGGCCTTTAAATTGCGTTGCGCGTTCGGTTAATTGTGTTAAAGTAGCAGACTTAAAAATGGCTGAGGTCGGACTGAACCTGGCGGAGGTGTGTTGTGGTAGTAACTTGTGACTGGTTTCATTTCCCAAGGCGAGAGATCTTTGTTCTAGTTTTCTTTAAGAAACTTGGCATTTGCACGTTATTTTTTTGTTCAGGATTGTTGTCAACACCGTTGCATTAACAGGCTGTTTGCATCAGTAATTGCATAACGTGCCACATTTTTACAGAGAGATGTAAGGTGTGTAGGGTAGCGTCGGGCCTTCGTACCGGCGCTGTGAAACTGATCATGCCCGTTTGTTTTCGAGACGATATGTTACTTTTTACTACAGTAACCTTCAGCGTCTTTAATTAGGCCCAATCAATGTATATAAAAATGTATTAAACCGCACTCTTAAAGCAACAGGCTACATTATCGCTGATCATTGAAGTTCTGTTGTCAATTGTTGCTGCAACGAAGTTTTTCTGTGTCGATGTGACATTGTTGCCTGACACGTTTTAATCGAGGTTGTTTAGTCCGCCCTGGCTATTTAACGCATTATGTAACCATGGATTCCTATTAATAGAAAGTGGCATAACGTGAAACATTTTGCCAGTGAGCTTCATAACGCTTTGGATAGAGACTCGGGTGGTGTTATGTAATCTATAGTGATACCCAAGTGCGTAAAATACCCTTAAATAAAATCTGAGTGTGTACATTAACCAAATGTGAATTGTTTGATTACGAATTTAAAGCTGTCCCAAACGTTATAGATCCCACTGAATATGTATGCTGACAATAAAATTAAGTGCTTTTTGTGCAGATTTATTAATGGGCATTGGAGCCCCAGACCAATTAGGGTCCTGGTCAGATATTTTTTGTTAATGCTTCTTTTCAAAGGGTTAATAAAGCTGTGTGAATTTTTGTTGTTGTTGTTGCTGTTTTGTGCAATCAAAAAGTGTCGTTCTGTCAAAAGTTGTGCACGTAGATTGAATAAATTTGACTATGGGAGTTAGTGTTTTATATGATTTTTTTCAAGTGCTGTGCATCATTGTTTACAGTCATCTTAAACTGCTGTGATGTATATTGCTGTCAACACATTTGTAAATATGTAATCTAGTAATAGCCTATGTTATGTCATGTAGTGATGAATGATATTTGGAAATGTTGAGCAGTGTTTGATTTAAGGGTAAAATAAGATCCAGTCGATTGTCATGTAGTTTTCCCTGTTTGCGTAACAATAATGTTTTGCCGCTAGAAACAGTTTTTTGTTGACAGACCCCGATTGGTTCTGTTCAGTGTCAGGATTTTCCTGGTAACGAACTGTGCGGTCTTTGTGGCTGGCCTTGAATGAATGTGGAGGTGTAGGTTTATGTGTAGAATTTAAGAGATTTTACTTTATTTTTCTGTAAACAATTGTTTCTATCGATTTTAATAAATCAGCTGGCAAGGCTAGCTTAGAACCTTTTTAAAAATAAGTTGCGACTGCTTTTATTACAGAACACGTATTTTGTATGTATAATCGAACCCCAATTTCATGAGAAATCCCCAGTGTATGGAAAGCTGCCCAGGTACTCTGTGTATAAAGGAGATTCCAGTGAATTAAGTAATTATTGCCTTATTTCCAAATAGTCATGTTTAGGTTTTATTTTTTTAATTTTTAGTTTATAAATTCGACTTCTGATCCTGGTGTCCTTGTCTTATTGGAATGTATGTTACTGGGTGTTGTTTAAATGATGTATTGAATGAATGTATGTTAGTGGCTATGTATGTATGGATGTTTTGTATTTATGTTAGGATGTTTTGTGTGTGATAAATGTATAAGATGTCATGTTGTGTGTTTATAATGTAATAAAAATAAAATCATACAAAAAAAAGGAAATGTGGCTATGTAAGAAGACGGCGGCATTAGTTTCTGCTCATGTGCAAAGTTCTTTAATGTAGACTGTCATCTTATTTCACTTCACTTTTGACATTCGGGGCTAATTTGCGAATGTTCACAGTGTTGATGCTTTGTGATTAAAATTTTGCCCGTGTGTGATTATTGTCTCCGTTGAATGGAACTTGTGTATTTGGGTTATTTCCAGTGTGCCTATTTGCTGATTTTGATGTGATTCTTTATGGGGGTGAGAACATTGAGGACGCAGTGTATGTGAGCTGTGCTTTGTTTGGATGCCTGTCCCTTTAAGGAATTGAACAGGAGGTGTGAAGGTGTGGGTCGGTGAGCGAGAGGAGAGATTGGTACCGATTGAAAGATGAGCAGGAGCGGGGCTGTGGGCTTTAGGGTTGGAGGAGTCTATGTTGTTGTTGTATGTTGGTAGCTTGTTAGTGTGTGTTGGCCTCAGGTGTGTGTGAGCTGTGGGAGGTGCTGTTAAACAGGCCTTTGTTCTTCCTGTCTGTTTGTTAGTGTGAGTTTTTGTTGTGGATTAGATTGTGTACATTTTCTTTATAGAATTTTTATTGTTACTTGGTAGTTGGTTGGTAGTTGGTTGTTGAGTTTAAAGTTTGTTAGTCTTTAGCTTACGTGAGTTGACTGCAAGTTGGATTGTCTGTGGCTGGCATGTGGCATTTGGTGCTAGTTAATAGGGTATGTGTTTTTGGTTGCAAGCTGTTTATTTTACTGAATTCTCTGTGTTTGATGGTGATTGTTTGTACTTTTAAGATAGTCGCATCTGTCTTTGTTTCCTTCCTGTGTGTGTTTCTGTACCAGCTTGTTGTGTCTAATTGTTGTTGAGTGTGAGCTGGTGATATTTCACGTTTTTGTTGTTGTTGTTTATCTTATTGTTCCAGGGCTCCTTCGCTCCGTGGTCGTGTGGCTACCTCTGGCTGAATGGGACTGTGTTGTGGCCACAGAGGAAATGGCACCGTGAGGTCCTCAATGTGCTGGTTCTGTGCTGATGTGTGGTTCTGACTGTGCTGGTGCTGTGTGTTTTTGGCTTGTGGAATCTTTGCTTATGTTAAGGGTGTTTGTCTGAAATAAAAATTGGAGTTGGTCTTGTAACCCTTGGTCTTGTGTAATTGTTCTGCTATCTGAAAGTTGGCGACAGCCACATGTTTGTGAAGAGGGTTGAATGTTGTTGCTCCTGTCTCATGTCTGTTTTATCACTCAGATGTAACTGAAGCAGGTTATTTTGCAGTGTTTCTGACTATCTTATTTTCAGACTTTGTGCTTTTGTCTTTCCTGAAGTCCCCTCTGTTATGTGGTCCTTTACAGACTGTGTGTTCAGTAGCAGTGCTTGTGTAGCTGTGTATGTGCAGGGAGTATGTGGAGGGTTAGCTGCTGTCTTTTCTGGTGTTCTTCTGTGTGTGTGCTTCTAAGTCCTTCCTCTGACTTTGGCAAGTGGTTTTAGGTGTGTTACTGAATGGCTGTGGTGCTTGTGATTAGTGTCTGTCCTTGAATCTGTCCTGTTTAAGTGCAGTGGACTTTGTGTCCTTTGAGAAATTACAGAGTGACCTGGAATGGCTCTTGTTTTCTCTGCAACCTACCTGTATGTGTGATGCTGCTTTCTGTCCTACAACCCTAAGTTCACAACTTTGGAAGTTGATAATGTTTAGTGGCCTTGTCCAATCCCTCTCTCTTCTCTGACTGTGTTGTGTGTGGTCCTTGGTCCTGCTGTGCGTGGTTGTCTTTACAGGGTCTTGCTAACTGAGTGAACTCCTTGATCTCTCTAGTAGTTTGGGCTGTCTATTGAGGTGATTTCCTTTGGTCAATTGTGGTTTATTGGTATTGATGTTTTACTCTGGGTGCTGCATTTCACTGCTGTGTTTTCCTGTCTAAGTGCCCTGGTGCTGGTAGTAGTGCTCACTAGTTGTGTTGTTGGTTTGCTGATAGTGAAGTGTGCTTACTAAGTGTGATCTACCCTACTGGTGTATTTATATGTGGTAGCCTACCTGAGCACTTAGTCATTGAAGGTGTACTTGTTGTAGACTTAGACTTAGATGTTGTGCTTGTGTGTGTGGGTGTGTTGTCTTCCAGACTGTGCCTACATCCGAGCTCTTGGTTTCCGTCCCTCCCTCTCTCCTTCTCTTCTTTCCTGCCTGTCCTCCTCCTCCTGGTCCTTCTAAGTGTCTGCCTACAGGTGGAGCTGTAGTGTATTGGTGTTCTGCAAGACCTCATTGGTGGCCGTGTCTTGCTTATACAAACTGACAGACTCAAAGGAAACAAACAGAACTTTATTGGTGGGTTTCAAAGTTACGTTGACAAAGTGTTGGCTTGTTTTCACTGCTGTTCCCCTTTTCACCTGGAGGGGGTGTACAGTAGAGTTCCTGGAGCCTTGCCTGGTGGACCTGGAGTTGGGCTGGGTGGCCTGGTCCTCCGTAGGGGGCCCAGAGTGCCTGGAAGAGGGCAGAGAACAGAAGTGAGCAGCCTGGAAGGGGGTCTCTGCTGGAGAGTCAGTGAGGGGGGAAATAGAGGCACTTTACCTGGCTTGGTTGTTCACTCATCCTGGGGGGTCTTTGTGCTGGTAGAAAGAAAGATCCAGGAGCCGGAAGTCCTGGGGAGCGCTGAGGCAGAGCGGCCGAAGATAGAGGCTCTGTTCCTGGGCAGTTGAACAGAGAGACTGGGGAGAAGGTGAGGGGTGCGAGCGGCAGAGCATACCCGAAAAAGAAGAGCGCAGCTGGGCAGGGTGGCGGGGCCTCCCCGGTGGCCTTCCTCGGTTGACTCCCGCAGGTAGACTCCCATGTCTTTGTCCTCCCGTCTTCGTCCGCACCGTCGCTGCCGCGCCGCTGCCGCTCTGCAGACGCCCCGCTCTACATGTACCGCTCTCCATCGGAACTCTGGCCACTCGCAGGTACGCCCGTCCAATCGACTGGCCTTCTGCCCGATTGCACGCGAAATTAGAAACACCTGGACGCAGAACTGACCGTCCGGGACATTGCACTGACCCGCCGAACACCTCCCGCACCCCAATATTCCACCTGTAGTTTTTTTGTGTGTGAAATGTGCTATACAAATAAATCTGCCCCCGTCGGCCTAATCGCCACCTCTCATTGGTCTGTTTCTATTCCCATTTCTTCCATTACATTACATTTATTAGGCCATACGCTTTTATCTAAGTGCATACAAAGTTCAGTGCAGGACCAAGTAAACCTGTTGTGGCAGGAGAAATGACATGACAGTGCACTGCTGAGCACACACTCAGACGGTTACTGCTGATGGGCAGTAATGTAAACAGGAGAAGACCAAGATATTCATGTAATACTTGATTTTCCTGGTCTTCTCCTGTTTGCATTACTGCCCATCAGCAGTAACCGTCTGAGTGTGTGCTCAGCAGTGCACTGTCATGTCATTTCTCTTGCCACAATAGGTTACTTGGTCCTGCACATCTGAGGCCAACACACCTTCTTTGCCATATTTTTCACAGCTTTTAGTGCTTATTTCACTTTTTAAATCCAGGCCAATGGCATTAAGCTACCGGTGGCTTCAACTGCAGCCACGTAAGATTTCAGTCAATTTAAGTACCCTGGACATTTGCTAATACTTCCAATTATTTTTACATTTATGATTACAGCAAAAGACTACTATTTTCTGCCACGTTATCTCTAAGATACATATTTAAGTATTAAATAATACTCCTCTTCTTGACTTTTATTATACCTACAAACTGAACAAAAACATTTAGACTGTTACTCAATAAATGCACATTAACTGAATTCTCTCTGCCTAAGGGTTTTCTTAAAAAACCACAGATACCCAAATACTTTTGCCCTATACTGTATATTTGCATTACCAATTAAGACATGCTTAGCACACACAAAAATACCACTACACTCACCAAAATGGTAGAGGAACGGGTAACCTGAAATAAACAATTTGTTGACCTCTACAAACATGATAATCACATGTATACATACCCAATGTGAGAAGTAAGAACACACCACACATAAAAACAAAACCTTTTATTATTTATGCACACAATCAATCACACCAGCATCACCCCAATAAAAACATTACTAAATGAAAAGTAAACGTTTTGTATAAATCAACACTCTCCTGACCTCCAGTCGCACCGTACGCACTGGACAGATCAACAGTGCTACAGAGAACACCCACACTTAGTCCACAGTTTCATTTACGTGCAGACAGACCAAGAAATTGCACTATTCTATTCTACATAGTATTTCTCTCCACTTCTAAGCAACAACTCTTCGGAATTTGAAAACTATTTGAAGAAACTATTTCAACTCGGACGGAGTGTAGCACAGTGGGTAAGGAACTGGGCTTGTAACTGAAAGATCCAAGGTTCAATTCCTGGGTAGGACACTGCCATTGTACCCCTGAGCAAGGTACTTAACCTGAATTGCTTCAGTATGTATCCACCTGTATAAATGGATACAATGTAAAATGCTATGTAAAAAGTTGTGTAAGTCGCTCTGGATAAGAGCATCTGCTAAATGCCTGTAATGTAATGTAATGTAAAAAATCACTCACTTTTCACTTCAATTTCAAAACAGGAATGAATGCCAAATAAAGGCCTTGACACAAGTGAAGCCAAAGACCAGAAAATATTGGTTCAACATCAACAGCACCAGTCAAGACCTACAAAACAATGACTTCAAATAAAATAAATACAATATTACAAGGCCAGTACTCTGAAATATGTGGTTTGGCTAGGTTTTTCCAGTCATGTTGAAATTCAAGGACGTGGATTACAAATTGCCAGTGTCATGAACTGACTCGCGTTTCAGACAAAATTATGAGGGAGAACACACACAAAAGGTTGTCAGTCAAAAGAAGGCTGTTTATTAACTCAAACTAAGTAAAAAATCAGTGATGTAGGGAAGTGAAGTGCATGGACGAATGGGAAACAGCAACCATTTGAAAGATAAATCACACAAAAAAGCCAGGAGCACATGTGGGAGCTGAGAGAGAGTCAAACAGACTGAACTGGGGCTAAATAAGCTCTCCAGTCCAGGCACCCAGGTGAAGCTGCTCCCACTAACGACCACCACTCTGCTGCCACTGGGAGGAGAGCGCAACCAGTAGGAGCAGGAGGCGAGGCGTCACACCGGCAACACTATCCCTCTGACAAAATGGACAAATATTAAACTGATCTACTCAAGTCAACAACTCGCATGTCACCAAACATCCATATAAATAAATAAATACAAACAAACAATATAATGCAACGTACAATTAACTCGTTGCCATAAACACTTTGCTTTAAAAAAACAAAGTGGAATAAAATATTTCCCACAAGTGTGTTCTGTTTCTTGTGTTCCTAGCAGAGGACAATGTACTAACATGATTTAATATTTTAAGGGAAGAAGACCGCATGCCAAGGTGGATGAATACTTTCTGAATGCAATACTATACTTCACCTACAACCCTAGAGCAATATATACACACAGAAAAATGCAGCATCGCCAAGAATCCAGAGTCCCGTTAAAAGTAAAGGCGATGTTACCTACCATTTGTATTGTCAACTACGCAAAAGACTACTACGCTAAAACCTCTTCACTCAGCGACAGCTACAACTGTTATTCAAAGGGCATGTTTCTGCTGTTCTAAAATCTCCTCTCTCTTTCTGCTCTCTGCTTTGGAATAAACTGTTTTGAACACCTCGTTTTCTACTTCTTTTCTCTAATTATGCATCAAAGTACTCACACTAACAATTTGATTCATTTTGATGATACATTTCAAGATGATGGTTTTTACACTACGGCTGGTATTTCTAATTATTTAATTTAAATTCACCAGCTTGTCAAAATACAAGCGTACATTCAGAATTTTCCCTGGGTCAGATTTGTGACTGACTGTGGTGGCAACTGCAGTCAGTCCAGCCTCACTGCCACTATCAATCAACTCAACTCAACTCAACGTCCCCCTACGTTCAGCTACATTTACTATCTTAAGTTCTGTAAAGCCTTCAAGCCATCACAATGCATTCACATATAAACAATAAAGAATTAAACACGACACAAAAAAACTCAATGATTTTATTTATTGAAGTGTTATGTGCTGTAAGTAAGTACCAGAACTGTGGGCGAAGTAGTACAGCCTTTACTGAACAATTTGAAACAATTGAAAGGGGTAAGGCTTTCTATTGGAATAGTGGTTTTTAGCATTGTATTGTATATCTTAAAATGCACTTCATATTTCTCACTCAAAACCTGCAGTACAATATAAACCCTTTAACTCCATCGGAAGACACACAACTCCAATCCAGTCCGCTCAAATGCCAATTTACTACAATTGAATTATTTTTATACATTCACTCGCATTATCCTTCTAGTCCTTACTTGTACCCTACACAGCATTGAAGGATTTTCAGAATTTAATTTCACAATCTACACAGAAAGAAAATGCCAATCCACTTAACTGCCTAACGGATTGTCGCATAAATCAAGTATTTCCAGAAAATTGCCAAAACGTGAACTGTTTCCCATTCGTGCCATATTTTGCATTGCAACATTATCTATAAAAGTTAAAAGTCAGCAGATGACTCAAAAATAAACCCACAATAATAAACGCATAAAACTACATTAACCTCAAACGCACAACAATTTGTCCAATTGTCAGCGTGATAAAAACCACTTAGGTGCCCAGCTATGATATTTCAATGCATGAAAAGCCCTGTATAATACACCACACACACCGAGCCACACATTTATACAAGAATTCTTCCTGGTCAGTCACAGTAGGTAGCCCTCATTTTCCACCCTTTGCAGTAATTGTGGGGCCTCACAGCTCAGGAGGTAACAGCGGTCGTTTGCCGGTCCGATCCCCCGCCTTGGGAGTGTCGAAGTGTCCCTGAGCAAGACGCTTAACCCCTAATTGCTCCCAACAAGCTGATTGGTACCTTGAATGGCAGCCTTTCACCATTGGTGTGTGAATAAGAGGCATCAATTTTAAACCATTGAACTTTATTACTACAAACTTAGACTTAAGTCATTTTCATCAAATATATCACCACTCCAAAAGAACACGAATGACCTGAGCTTAAGAGTTAGTTAGATTGACATCACCCTCATGATTACATCACCCTTAACATATAGAGGGCATAATGACCCTGAGGACTGCATAAAATATATGACCAAATTCTCCAAACACACACACACACACACACACACACACACTTCTGAATTATGCACTCTCTCTCATTTATAAACCATTTCATACTCAATGCTGTAATTGTTACCATACTGTAATTGTTACCATACACAACTCAAACCAAACCAAACACTTACATGTTTTAATTACACTCACACAAATATATTTATCAAATTATGCCCTCAGACATTAAATTCAAATCCTGATTCTAATGATGACACAAGAAAACACCTTCTACCAAAGCCATTACATATCAGAACACATCCCTGATATTGATTAAATACCTACATTTGAAAAGGGTTATAATAAACTGAGCAGGCACACTTAACTAAACAATGCCAAAGCGTAAAACGTAAAACGACCAATGATCAGAAATTAAACGGGGGCTGACAATAAAGTAAAAACCTCACCCGCTGCAATTACGCTACTAAAACCACAAGCCAGTCCACAAGAGCCCAGCTAGCCAGCGCACGCACTCACTCACAGGTACAACACGTGCACAGCTAATTTATTATAGAAACCTCATCCAAACACTTGTTTTCTGCTGCTGCGCTTTAGCCAACCTACGTACTGTGAACAACTAGATAACTGAGCTTGGCCTGGATAAATAAAAGGTGAATATGACCGTTCGAATAAAACAGCGCCCAGCTTCTTATTTACGGCAGTTCCCCGCCTCCCACTCTCTCACTCCGTCTCCCTCACTCATGCGACACTGCAAACAGGCTGCAACTTCTGCGGCTTTAAATGCATATGAAAAATCATCTGCTTTAAAATTGTTTGCACAGCTTCACTTGTAATACCGGATTGCCTGGCTTGGCTGCACATATTCCAATGGGAAATATGTCTAGGTTATTTTTTTTGTTACTCTGATGTATTCAAAGACCTAAATACACAGTATTTCAATACACTGCATGAATAAATAAATTTGTATTTTTTATTTAACCATTATTTATTTAACTATTATTTCACCAGGAAAACCCCATTGAGATTGAAATCTATTTTGCAAAGGGGACCTGACATGAAACACAAAGTTACCCAACAAGTTACACCTAACAAAATGTATAAACGTCAAATGGGGAATCAGACAGAGGTGTAACAATAATTAAAAGTAGAGAAGAGGTTAAAAGCAGGAGCATACTTCAGTCACAAAGTCACGCATTGCATGTTTAAAGTTCACAATTGAAATTAATTTGTCAAGTTTAAAATCCTTTTGCTGATTGTTCCAACTATAACTGATCTGAAACCCATCTTACCGAATTCAGAGTATCACGTCCCTAGAGCGGAGGTGATAACTATGTGAATTTCTAATTAGCAGACAGCTGAGGTATGAAGGGTAAATAAATGCAACTGAACCCACAGTTTATATGCATTATTTCTGATCTTTCAGAACACATTCAATTACAAATACCAAAGCGACGATGATTTCACAATGACTGGATACCTGTCAATGAAAATCTGACATGTCTGCACTGGTAACTATCTACTATTTGTCCAATCGTATTGTGGCGAGTTTGACAATAAGAAACAGAGATAAAGACAGAAATTTTCGAATCGCTCGTACAGAGCTTCGGTTTATTCAGATCAGTCCCAAAAGGGACTATTTGTTTATTGTTCGGACGGTTACCAACCTTTAGCGAAGTTCCTCCTCCCACACTTACACACAGCGCACACACACTCACTCTGCTCAGAGTCTCCCTTTATATCGGTCAGATTATGCAAATAAGATTACTTGTTAGAGCGGCTGCTGATTGGCTACCTAGCTCTAGCCACTCCTGTCTACACCCAACTCTAAACTGTGACGCACACGCACGACGAGGAATAAGGAGCACAGTGGAAAATTAACAACAACTATAAGCGACGCGATACACAATAAAACTGTACAATCACCAACTACACCTAGCTACACACATTTATACACAAGCAATCATTTACAGGTATTTACATGGCGACAGCGACGGCAATCGTAGCTAGCTACCTTTCCCCTCCCCGGGAATAATCTGCACCGTTACAAAAATGGATGCAAAATTAATGTCCTCTGATATGCAGTGCTGTCAATTTCTAATTATGGAAAAAATACTTTCTACATTGTAATTTTCAGACAACGCTGAAAGTAGGCTACACATTGACTATTGTAATTTTTGTAGTGGAATGACCAGAACCGGTGCAACGCGTGTGACTAATAGATGACTTCCATTTTCAGCATTCATTTTTAATCCTTACTATAATTTTCTCGACTTCATTGACAAAATGAAAATGTTGACAAAAGTCTGCCGTGACTACGTTTAGGCAATACTGATAGAACTGCTCGGTGTAAAATAAAGACAAATATATTACATTTAAATAAATACCTCTAAAATATCCTATAGATTAAATAGTAGGCTACGTGTACAAAAGACATTCTAATGAAAAAATTAAACTATAACTTGTCTACTCTTTAAAACATTTCAGTTTATCACATTAACATAGCCCTCCAAAGCCCTCTCTGCCTTAAATAGAATACTTTAGCTTGCCGTTATAAAAACTTATATAAGAGGACACACGTTATGGCAACTACATTTGGTAGAGCACTTTCAGCTATCCGGAGAACTTGTACATCAGCAATACTAATTTCTTTTAAAAAATACGCTTACTAAATTACTCGTCGGATAAATGTCGTTTTCGTTATGTATTTCGTTTGCAAAAGGTAGCCTACTCATACAATCCCAAAAATTGTACACCTTACGCTACAATTGTAAATAGAATTCGTGTCGGCAAAGGCTGGACACTTTGACAAAACACTGCAGCGTGGTGAAATAACTTCGATACTGAAACATCCTGAAAAATGAAACCGATAAACGAAATACCAATATAAAACATATAAAGATCATTTCATCCTCAGTTCCTACAACAAAAAAAATGTACAGAATCCATGGCATTAATAGCTACGAAATTATAATTCAACAATCCTCTGGATCTTAGTGAAACATTTTTTTAAAATAAATAGCCTACATTTTTTAAAGACGAAAACTGTTGAATAATTTGACAAATAAAGTATTCTGTCGTCACGTAAATCCGTGAAACAAACTCACAGTCAGCAAAGCAAAAAGAAGTTATGATCTTAAAAAAAGCCCGCCAAACACTAACTTCAATGACGCCACACTTCTACAAGTTCTCGTGGATTTCTCAAATAACTTCTATTACTCCGTGCGATTAAAATCAATTCAAATCTTTTACGGGTCTAAATAAAGCATTTGCGTTCGGCCCCGAATATTTCTTCACAATATGCATAACACGATATTACATGTTCAATTAGGCTACTTAAACCTACAATAATTGGTACGTATAGAAAGATTAACTACATATTCCTAGAACAAATGAGAAAGCAATATTGTCATAAACATGCAAACTAATAGGCTATAATTTCCTTACATAGGCCGATTGTTCTAAAACATAATTAGAAATTAAAAAAAACAATTAACTTCGATGATTAAATAATTATTTTCAATAATCAAACAATTTATTTCGTACTTAATACCTGATTATCATTTACAAACAATATGCCCAAAACAATCTATCGACAGTTTACTGTCAGGCCGAAGTTTACCTGCATTTACACGCCACTTTTACACGTTTAGGCTCAAGGCTGCCCAAAGAAATAATACAATTAAATAAATAAAATTAATGTTCAATAAGTACAACGACAAATTACAATCCCAGATAAAAGATTACAAACTGTCTTAAGATAAAACCACTTGATATTACGCAGATAATACTTTGATTTACTTAACGTAATCTTCCCAGTTGGGATGTTCTGCCAAATTAATAGTAAAAAATAATAAACGTCTTGGCCGATTTCCCCATTCCCCGTTTCTTTTTATTTGTGAAATCGTCTCTATAAAAGGGCTAAACGAATAAAATTCAACTGTCTTGCTAGCATACATTTTTCAAAAATACGTACCGTCCAAAGGAACGTGCGTCTATCCCGTTCGCTCCGTCGAACAACTGAGGATATTCCCTGCAGGGGAAGGTGCGCGCCGCGGAGACGCGCCGTACGGGACGTGTGTGGAAAACCCGGTCACTGACAGACTGGAATGGCAAACGTACTGCGAAGCCTCACTGCTCCGAGTGCAAAAGTGTTATTTAGCCCTATGTCAATACGTTCATTTCTTACTGAATATAGAAATATAGCATACTGCGTTGTGAAAACACACATAACAATTTACCTTTCAAAATTAGACTACATAGGCTACGCAGTAAAATATCCAGTGTTAATTTGACAATAACAGCGTACATATGGTCCTACTCGGGACCAAAACAGGATCATATGTACTCTACTCCGTAAGAATTGATTTAACACCGGACATTGTACTGTATGTCGAAGATATCTTTATATCTTGCGTTTCGACATTCAAGTTAGACATCAAATTCGCTCATTACTTATTTCCCTTAGAATAAACATCTACGATATCATCGTTCCACGTAGCATTATTTCACTATTTATAATTGGTGATATTTCATGTTTCATTTTATTCAATTCTACTACGCTTCGGTTACTCGTTCATTCATTTTCAAAGCCTCGCTATATTCAGCTACCAATACATTTCAAACCGATCGCGTAAGCTATAGCTGAAGGTGATTTGTAAATTCTGTTATTCCTATTACTTGCTGAAGGCCAAGAATGCTCTCGCGACTAAATCGGTGGTGCTCATAAAGATAATAGTCCGAATGCCTTAAAGGATCTTGTCTAAAAGATCTCTAAAAACACGTCCCCTTCTAAATTCTCTTATTATAATGATTGCTCCTTTATCGACAAAAACTGTTTACAAACGATACGTTAATTTCTGTCGTTGGTGCGTGTGTAATATCATAATGTGACATAGATTTCGTTTATATTATCCGGATAAATTGCCTAAACCTACGGGTTTGTAGGTTTGGACTGCGGACTCTATTGTCTGGCTAACTCGCTTTGGTGATGAGTATATGACCAAGTGATTTTGTCTGTTTCCTGTCTGTATCTGTATATGTTTATGTGCCTGTATGTATGTCTGTGTGTCTGTGCTTGTGCAAAAATGTAAGTATTGGAGTGGCCTATTCAAAGTCCCGACTGGAACTCAATAGACATGCTGTGACAGGACAGGTCGTACCAGTTCATACGTGAAAACGTATCCATTTGTCTGAATTAAAGCAGTTCTGCAAAGAAAAGTGGCCTAAAACTCCTCCGCAAGAATGTGAGAGACTGATACCAAATTACAGCAAGCAGTTATTGTTGCTGAAAGTGTTGCAGCCCGTTATTACGTTAAGGGCAATTACTCTTTCACATGGGTGATATGGGTGTTTGATAACTTTTTTTATTAAATAAATTAAATAATTTAATTAAATTTATTTATTTATTTATTTCAATAATTATTTTTTTTTAACTCAGGTTCCCTTTGTCAAAAATTCTGAAAGCATTCAAAGTGACTACTATGAAATAATAAAAGACACATAAATAATTACATTTTATTATTCATTTATTTTTGTTTTTTATTTTTTACTTTGTCAGAAATTCTGAAAGCATTCAGAGTGACAAATATGAAATAATAAAGGAAATCAGGAAGGTCCTAAATACTTTTTCGCAGTACTGTGCTTAATCAGTTGAAATTATATATACTGGCCATAATTTTAAATTAATCCAATTATCCAATTATCCATGTTTGGGTGTTTTTTTTTTTTCCTGTTTACATTAGTTAATATTTTTGGGATTTTCGTTGCCCTCAAAAAAAGTGAAAAAGCAGAATAGTTCAGATGAGTAAAAAAAATAATTCTGTTTACAATTTTTAGAGTTTTCTGGTTTTACTCTATTCTCTATTTTTTCTAATGAAATTTACTGAAATAGTTTGAGTCATTCAAGTGAATCTGACCGATTACACACGTTCAGTGTGCTCAGTTCCAGATGTGTAATGCACGGGGGTCATTTCGTACTGGATGAATGCACAGCACATGGTGTCTGAGCTTGTGAAGCCCTGCAGAATAATATTATAAGATAAGAACATCTAAAGCCATCCTACATTTACAAATTCTAATTACTGGTCTTACATGTAGCTTTTTAAGTTTCAGCCACGTTAATCTTGTTTATGGTAGTTAGCTTCACATTTTCAGTTGTGTTTCAGACATGAAAACCATCTTAACATATCTTAACACACCTATTAAAAGTGAGTTTTATTAACAAGGGATACTTTAATTAATCTAAGTCACAAATACTCAATAATATCACATGAACATGCTTAACAATAATTAACTTGATTTACAAGGGAAACATTTAGGTTGCGTTATCTCTGTCCTTCTTGTTTCCATCAGGGAAACCCCACCTGTCAAGGTGAGCTCTACTAAAACTAAAGGTCAGCCTCCTGACTTACCTGTGAGTTACTCAACTCTCACTCAGACACATCCGCAGCTATCAGCTCTCACAGTCATCAGCTCTCACACAAAAATTAGCAACAAAAACGAAGCTCACCAAAGAACACACAGATCACCGACTCACTTCTTACATTGAATTAATTTTATTCTGCAACTAGATATGCAGTAATTTATCTCACATACAGCTAAAGTAGTCAACATTAATCAGCGATAATCCAGAAATCAAACAATTCTACAAAAAAAGGAACACTGCATTGTCAGAAATATTAGATTTAATCTGTCAACTACATGACTTAATAAAGCCCAGTCACAATCTAAATTTCAAAATTGCTTGAAAAATGACTCTGTAGTAAAATATAAAATTAGAAGCATAAATAGAGTTTTGGTCTGTTCACATGGCCACTGTAATATGCTTTACATATTAGAGTAGTATTCCATGCTCCTGGTCCATCTCTGGCACCATTTGTACACACTAGAAACAGTCATATTTACAATATGTCTATCTGTAAAACACTGTAAATGCTCTCTACAAAAAATATAGTAATATTACAAATGTCGCTTTTTTATCCTTTTTGTTTTGCCGAACAGCAGACAAATAAATCTCGGACACAGGAAACTAAACGGACCTGCAAGACTGCAGTCGTTTAAAAAAAATTCCATTAGTTCAGATAAAATCATATAAATGCAGTAAAAAGTATGAAACAAATTTGCAAAGGCACACATTAAAATATCTTACAGGTACGGGCGGCAGTGCTGTCTGACCAGCTGCAGTGCAGGATTCAGGGGTGATTCAGGGGTGATTCAGGGGCGGTTCAGGGGCGATTCAGGGGAAACACACAGGCGCTTTCTCCTGAATGCTGTACCCGAGCGTCCGCTCCTGCAGTGGGCCCTCCCAGGCCGCTCCCGTGGGGTTATACCAGAGACTCCAGGCTCTCTGCCACGCTCCCTGCGCTGCAGGGGACGGTCCCGTTGTTGTCCGAGGACTGCAGCGTTCTCTCGTCCTCCTTGTTGTTCACCAAGCTCAGCAGGGCGGTGTAGAGGAACTGGTACTGCTCCTGCAGAGGGCAAACACGGGCACAGTGCCAACCGGTCAACTCTGAGTTTCACCAGACCAGTCACCATTGAGTTTACCAAAACCGCTTAACTCTGAGTTTCACCAGACCAGCCACCTCTGAGTTTCACCAGACCAGTGACCTTTGAGTTTACCAAAACCGCTTAACTCTGAGTTTCACCAGACCAGTGACCTTTGAGTTTACCAAAACCGCTTAACTCTGAGTTTCACCAGACCAGTGACCTTTGAGTTTACCAAAACCGCTTAACTCTAGGTTTCACCAAACCAGTCACCATTGAGTTTACCAAAACCGTTTAACTCTAGGTTTCACCAAACCAGTCACCATTGAGTTTACCAAAACCGTTTAACTCTAGGTTTCACCAAACCAGTCACCATTGAGTTCACCAAAACCGCTTAACTCTGAGTTTCACCAGACCAGCGACCTTTGAGTCTACCAAAACCACTTAACTCTGAGTTTCACCAAACCAGTCACCTTTGAGTTTACCAAAATCATGCACTGCTATTTACAAGAAATATGCCATGAAACACTGAAGGTGAACAGAGGGTAATTTCTCCCAACACTTATCATTTAAGTGGGATTGAACAAAAAAGTTCTGTTATTTAAGAATTGTGGAACATATGCACAGAAATACTCAGAAATAAAAATGTCTAATTATGATATTCTTCTTCTGAGCAAAAATCCAGCAGGTCTGTGGGACTCACGATGTCAGTGAAGACCCCGGGTCTCATCAGGTTGGTCATCTTGGCCACCTGGAAGACGTCCGTGCAGTTCTCCATCTCCAGCTGCTGAGACAGGGTCCACAGGGCACAGAAGGTCGCCGCGGTGATGCCGCCGTACCTGTCCAATCAAAATGCAAAATGTTTTTCATCACTGACGGAACATGACGAAGGTATAACAGATGATGATGAAACTAGAATGAGGGTTTGTGCTTATTATTTTACTTTTCACAAGCGCACATCATTCGTAACTGGCTCAAACGTGTCACATGGGCTGTTTAAACCAGTCGGGGGGAAGGTTCACTGTGCCCTCCCCGGGCTTCAGTGTCACATGACTAAGAGCAGGAAATGAAACGGTGGGTTTTCTTACGGGTCCTGGACGACTACGGGACCGTCTCCTGACGCGCTGGCCTCCCTCACCATGGCGACGAGCTCAAAGCTGTTACTGATGGGACTGTCTGGATTGGGCCATCGGGGAGACTGGAAACGCCTCACCTCCAGCACATAGTCATCCTGCCAGCCAAGAGAGGACCAGAGATTAGATTAGAGAAAGGACTCTGTGTGTGTGTCTGTGTGCGTACGTGTGTGTGTGTGTGTGTGCATGTGCGCAAGTGGCTAGCCTGTGAGAGTTCTGGGGGGTCCATCTAAATTTAAAGGCATTAAAAGGCATTTTATTCCGTTTCTACCAGTCAGGACAAATATGGGTCAGCGTGCAGGTGTGAATCCCTGAGCGTGTGTACCCGCACCTGAGTGGCCTCCAGGATGAAGTCCTGCACCACCAGCATGTCCTCGTTGGACAGGCAGACGCCGTTTTCACCCGTCAGGGTGACGGTGAACATCTCACACCTGATTGGCTGTTCCTTACTGGGCCAGAACACCCCGACCTCGTCCTCCTCCTCTGGCTAATAAAAGAGGAAGAAAGGTGATGCTCTTCTGTCTTAATGCAATTATCTTTCAGCTGATAAAGTTTCAGGATACAACATTTTCACTTCCTGGTTACTAACTTAGACTTCTTAACTAAAACAATTATATTTGGTGGAGGGAAAACAGACCAATGCTATGACTTCAAAAACATACAGAAAACACAAAAGCACTGGTGCTCACAGGAAAAAGGGCTTACATGAATATCCAGCAAAAATCAAAGGGAAATCCCAGGCGAGGCTCTCTTCTTAGGAAAGTTTTAAAGTCTTTATTATGTGCTCACATTACAAAAAAACACACCCTGTTATGTAATTACTCTTGAAGTTACAGTGTGGCCCATATAACAAACGCTTTTCTGAGAAGAGAGATTCACCTGAAACATATTTCATACTTTTGTTTTTCAGGACTAGGCTACTGTACTGCAGCTATTTAGATCCTGTGTTACTGTACTATAGCCAGTCAGATCCTGTGTTACTGTACTATTACTATAGCCAATCAGATGCTGTGTTATTGTATCGCAGCAGCGCTGTACCCACCGGGGCCTGTGGGTCGGGCAGCGTGACGATGGCCTGGGTGTTGTGGTCCCACACCATCCTCCAGAAGTCCAGAGTGGTGCTGGGAAGCGGAGTCTGTGTCAGGATGAACTCACAGCTCCGGTGGTAACCCTTAAACAACAACCGGGACAGTACACAGTCACCCCAAAACCACCCCTGCACTTCTATTGCTCCTTACCAACACACTCAGTGATTGGTGGAGTTGCTGTCTTCTAGTAAGGTGCCTTCACGGCTGTTGTAACCCTGCTTTATTGACCCCCCCACCCCAAACTTCTCTTACTGTGACGTAGGAGGCGTTGATGTAGTCCGAGGTCTCCCCCACTACTGTGGACAGACACACCCTGGACCTCTCCACTGGAAACAGAAACAACATTGTCACGGTGACCACGTGACTCTCCCCCTCCCCTCTTTCCCCAAACCTAAGACACCCTTTATATACAGGTTTTAAAAGTCACACCAGCCAAGAGTGAAACACACACACACACACACACACACACACACCAGGTAAGAGAGACGCGCTGCGGTTCTTCTCCCTGTTGCAGGGGCTGAGGGCGCTGGTGTAGTCACTTTGCTTGGGGCTGGACTGGCTGATCAGCTGCAACGACACAGACCACAGCACTGAGAACCTGATAAATCACTGCGCCTCAAATCTCCAGCTGCATTTAAACACCTTCAACCACTTTCTTAACCCTTTAAAGTGTACAGTCATGAATATGTGGTTACAATGTTCTTAACTGAACATTCTAATACTAATGTAACAGTACAATGCAATACTGATGTGATGTGATGTACTTGAAAGCAGTGGAGTTCTAGAACATAGAACTAAAACATAGAACATAAAAAAGTACATTCCAAAAAACTACTCTTGCAGAACTCTGAATATTAATATGAATCCTCATATTCATATTTATTTTTCACCTTGAACTGCCTCTCCAGACTGGTCCGGCCTGACTGTCCTGGGGTCAGAAGGTCATTGACGTAACCGTGGATACAAGAGGAGGAAACCTCGGTCTCCCTGCTCAGAATGGCCTCCACCAGAGCATCATGGATGAAGATGTACTGTTCCTGGGGTGGGGGGGGGGGGGTTAGAGATACAGAGTAGTTCTGCTATCACAGGAGTTACAACCTAAATCAGTACAAACACTAAAGTCCCCCATGTTTTTTACTTTGGTCTCTACCAATATGGTCAATCCTAGCCAGTAGCTGTCTTATCACCTCGGGTTGTACCAAGTAGTTTCTCTGTAAGGGGTGTGTGCCCGTACCTCAGTCTGCACCAGGTAGTTCCTCTGCGTGCGGATGTGTTTTAGGAAGCCCAGGACATTGACCGTTCCCTGCTCTTTGATTTGCTGTAACATGCTGTCCAGGACAATGTAGGTGCCCGTCCTGCCCACTCCAGCACTGCAAACACACAGGAGACACACACACACACTGTAACCCTGATCATCATCATCATCATCACTGTCACTGAATAAACTGTATCATCGCCAGTTACCCCCTGCACACTGGCCTGCCGTACCTGCAGTGGACCACCACGGGCCCCCCGTCAGCAGGCCGGGCCTGGGAGGACCTGCGCACGAAGCTGAGCAGGGGCAGGGCGTACTCGGGCACGCCCATGTCGGGCCACTGGGTGTAGTGGTACTGCAGCACGGTCTGTTCCTGGCCCCGCCCCTTCAGAGAACCCTGCAGCAGGACGCACATGAAGCTGACATCACCCAGCGACAGGCGATGACGTCACCCAGCAGCACGTGATGACATCACCCAGCAACACGCAAAGACATCACTGTCAACACCCACTGAGAGTGTGGAACACGTTTGGTCTGTCGTGTGTGCGTGGAGCACGTTTGGTCTGTCGTGTGTGTGTGGAGCACGTTTGGTGTGTTGTGTGTTTGGTCTGTTGTGAGCGTGGTGCATGTCTGACGGACCTTCCTGGCCTGCGTGTTCCTCAGGGTGAAGGTTCTCTGCGTGTAGTAGGCCAGGACCTTGGTGCTCTTCAGCGTCACCAGGAAGCAGCCGTACTCCTCCTGGCTCTCCGCTGGCCAGTACTGGTCACACTTCCTCTGAAAGACACGCCCACATCAGCACGGCTAAGAGCAGGAAACGTTTCAAAAACCTTCCTGAGCACAGTACAGTTCCTCTCGAACAGCACTGTGTGAACGGACAGCTTACACCACTTCACTTTCTACTTTACAGTTCTGTCAGACATCAGCAGCGTTTATCTGCCTGCAGGCCTGAAAAGCCGCTCCCAGAGTGGAGATGCACTCACCCTGCCCTTCTCCAGCAGGTTGGTGATCATGACGACCACGCCCACCCTGTGGTCCCACACCATCCTCCAGAAGTCCTCTGTGCTGGCTTTGAGGGGCCCCTGGGCGGCGATGTACGCGCGAGGCCTGTTGAAACCCTGCGGGGAACGGCGTCCCAAACAGGCGGGTCACCCGCCGTTACTCACGGCAACAGAGCTGCGCTTACAGCTGAAGGCTGCGGGTTTGATTCCCAGTACAATCCCTGCGGTACAGCAGGGTGCTCAGCTAGACTGTTTGAGTAAAGCAGGCTGTAGAAAAGGGACACTTGTGACATTATAAGCAGTTATTTTCTCTCTGGTTTTAACAATGAAGTTGAGATAATGTCAGTGAAATCAAACAATAAAAAATATGAGCCTGGATTCACTAAAATTAGTCATCACCACTGCCTTTACATAATTTAATAATTTGTTTTTTTTTTTCCCATAATATTTTGAGTTCAGGGATCACCACTCTATGTCACGTGCTGTCTTTGAGAATCTGGCAGGAATAATGGCAGTTCCAGTGTAGCGGAAGACTCTTACGTCCACGTAGTTGGCGTTGATGTAGTCTCTGGCCTTGTCCTCCCTGTCGGGGTTTGACGATAGTCGGACTCGGCTGTGATCGTCTGCGGGAAGAACCGGTGAAAAGGGTCAGGACGGGGGATAAAGCGTGTATATGTGCGTTTGCGAAGGTGTGTGTGCACGGGCATGTGCATGTGTGTGTGCGAGTGTGCGTGTGTGTGTGTGTGTGTGTGTGTGTGTGTGTGTGCGTGTGCATGTTCAGCATGCGCGTGTGCGAGCTGACTCACGTACAGGCCAGGATGTTCATGTATCTGTTCTTGTTCTTGTTGTCCGGGTGACTGGAGCTGTCCGAGGTCACGGGAAGGTCGGCCGAGTACGCCTGGACTTCCTGGAAGAGAGGGGCGCCCCCTAGCGGTCAGTGATCGTGACGTCTCCAAATCCCAGAAGGCTTTGCGGCAGCCACACGCACAAGTGATAATGTACGAGTAACCATGCAGACTACGACGGTTGCCGAGGGCGACGAGACGACACACATGTTCTGACCACTACAGCTATGGACATCAAAAAGAAAAAAAAACAATAACAAAAACAAAAAGGGAAACAGTTCTTACCTCGTAACACTCTTTCAATATCTAATGGGGGAGTGAGAACGCAGAGAGGACAGCCATGAAATCCCAACACACACACACTGAACAAACACAGTGCAGATTTAAAGAACACGACTTTGTGCAGGACCAGAGGGGGCATCGCTGGGGAAGGGGAGGGAGGAGTCTGTCATGCACTACACAGGCCCCGATAGGCCGGGACTACTGCCACTCTGCTCTCCTCTTCACACATAATGCACGCTCTTCTCCGATTGGCCAAGGCGAGCCACGTGACACGTTCTGGCCTATCACTGACGAGCGTGCACTCTGCGCAAAGAGAAAAGTGCCCGTGTGACAGTGTCCCCCTCACACAGCATGCGGCCTGACGTCCCCCTACTGCACATGCTCAGATCGGACTGCGACATTACATCCAAACATCAACGTCACGTTTTTCACAAACACAAATTCGGTGTGGCTTTGGCCTTTGCTTTATTTATTTTAACAAAATATCTGACACGCATTCCAAGTCACATATTTCACGTATGGCTGTGAAGAACTCCCAATAGACTAGATTACAGAACGTCATTGCATCTGTGTGGAAATGTACCAGATGTGTGCAAATATTTAACTCAAGATCACAAGGTGCAACTGACAAACTTAAAAAAACAAAAGAAAAATATATTCCTTGAAATTATAAGGAATTCTGTCAATTAGAAGAGTGAATGGGATTCCTGGTTTGTAACTGATTAAAATGACAATATACTTAAATTTTTTTATTTCACCTTTATTTCACCAGGCAAGTCATTAATAACAAATTCTTATTTACAATGGCGACCTGGCAAAAAACTGTTTCTATGAATGTTAGCACTGTGAAATGCAGAGAAGTTAGTGGAGGATTAACATGAAGCTGGACTGTGAGTGTGTACTGAGGTTCACACCAAATCAATACTGTATGTCTGAGACATTTCTGGAAGTTTCCAGAAAGGCAGTAACAGAACATGGCTGCACAGTTAAACGTGACACTGGAATTATGGGTAATTTCCCAGTGTGCTCTCTGCCACTGGGCCGTTGGCTCTGTGATTGGCTGGTGTGTTACCCTCTTGAGGGGAGGTGTGTTGTGTGCGTGTGTGTGTGTGAGGGCACTGCAGGGTCACAGAGAGCTTCAGCTCGTACCTCAAACTCGCGGGAGAACCCGTCAGTCTCGTGGAGCTCAGCCACGTGCCTCACAAACTTCTTCACGGTCAGAGGCTCACATTCATCTGGGAACAGACAGGAAAAGTCTGACTAAACGTGACAACAAATTATTCTGTTAACAAAAACTTTATTTAAAAAATTATGTATGTGCGTAAGTAAGTAGGTGTGTGTGTGCACAGGTGTGCATACTGCACAGTGCACAGTGTGTGTGCGTTCCACTGTGGTACCTGTAGGGGGCAGTACAGGAGTAGGAGGAGCAGAGATGACCCTGGGTGAGGCGTCTTCCTCGATGTAGAAATGAGCAGTTTGGAAGCACTGCCTGTAAAACATGCACACATTCCCAGTTAACCCGGAAGTGATCCACAGATCCTCCAGTCTCTACTCCACTCTGGAAGTCCACAGCATTTAATGCTTTTAATTCAGCCATTACATAGAAAGTAAAAATTATACAATTTCCTGTTCAGATAAAATATGTTATTTAGAAATACTACAGCTGATTTAGTTCAGATTGGCAGCCCACCAAACAGTCACACCACTGATTGGTTAAAATGTAAATCACTTATCTAAGCAATGCAGACTGCAATAGATCAAATCCTCTTGTAGTCCGTTTTTTATTATTTTAAAAAAAAATCTGACCAGTTTTCCCTGATTCTTCAGACAGTGGGATATTTGATTTTCCTGGACTGTGGGACCCCCTTTGAGGATGAGGAGGATGGTGGAGGTGAGGAAGAGGAAGCTGCACACGCCATACCGCCAGTAGATGAAGAGTCCCACGAGGACCATGAGGCAGACGAAGGTGAGAGTGGACACTACGGCCAGGGGCACCACCGCACGCCTCTCCCGCTCCCCAAAACCCACGCGGCCAATCCGAGACTCGCGGCTGCTGTTACTGGCCCCTGATTGGGCGAGAGACAGAACAGCTCACACACCTCCTTTGCAAGGGCTGTTGCTAAGTAACAATCATAATATACTGAACACTGGCTTGGGTGGCAGTGTGGTGTAATGGTGAAGGAACTGGACTGAAATGGGTTTACAGTGTAACCATGAGGAAGTTCTGTACTTTTGGATAAGTGATGTAGTGTAATGTGATATAATTGGCACACCGTATACAAACACATGCACACAGACCTTCCTCCACATCACACTGAATAGCAGCTTCTGCAATGTGTTTAAAGTATATCAGAATAAAAGTTATAAAAAGAACTTTTGCTTTTGACAATAATATAAAATGATACTGCGATGCTGAATCAGATCATTTGCAAACCAGCGAGGAAACAGGGCAGAGAAGCAGCAGACCAAACCCAGAAGGACAGGCAGTTTCATGCTTACCTGGAAAACACAGACGCATTCACGTCTCCTCAGTTTAACAGAAACACAGCATCAATCAAATTATACAGGGACAACAGCATTGATCAAAACACAACGCTTCTCTCATACATGTGTAACAGTATTCATTCAGACATAATCACCCCACGTTCTGTTTGTGTCAGCAGCAAAGAGTACATGGGAGAGAGGTATAGATTCACACGTGCTGGTTTAAGGGAGTAAATTCGTTATTCTGCAGTCACACATGAAAATAGGACTCCATCAGAAACCAGGCTCCGCTCAGCGCAGGGGTAACTGTGATCAGTCCTCCTCATCCTCCACCCTGCTGGGTCCTAGGTTCCGCGGGGTTGGTGAAGTAAAACCGTGTCGTCATGAACATTATGTCTCTGACATTATGCATCATTAACAGAGAGAAACTGTCCCTCATTACACATTAAAAGTGTCAGAGTAAAAGCAATTTCATTAATTCATTATAACTTGCAACTAAGAATTAAAATTATGGTTGAAACAACCACTGGAATCATTTGGGGTACCCCGGGACTAGGGTTGGAACCCCTGTCTTTAGATAAGGGGGGATACTGGGGGCAGGGGGCAGGGTCTCACCATCAGACAGAGGCTGGGTGGTGTAGGAGTGGACAGTCCTGAGGGTGGAGGTGCTGAGCGGGGCGGGGGTGGTGGTGTGTCGGGTGCTGGGGGCCGTGGGCCTCGGGGGGGTCTCCCAGACGGGTGGGGGCGGGGTTGCGGTTGCCGGGGATTCGGGGAGGGGCGTGGCCTCGCTCACACCGCTGTCGGACAGCGTGGGCGGGGCGTGACGGGGCCCGGAGTCGGAGCGCGGCACGGTGGCGGTCGTGCTGAGCGCAGTTTCACGGTGAACACCGGCTCCGGGGTAAACGCTGCTAACTGCCCCGCCGTCAGCAGGAGGCGCACTAGGGGGAGCGACGGAGGTGTGGGGGGGCTCGGGCCGCTCGGCGGGCTGTTCTGCGTGCTCTCGGGACCAGACCAGGGGCCCGTCCTCCTTGACGGGGGTCTGAGAGGGGCCCTCCGTGGCCCTGGAGAGGGGGAACCCGGACCCTGATCCCTCTGTCTCCCGGTCCCCCGTGCCGCCCTGGTTCTGATCTGGGACCGGGGTCGGGGGCCCGGGCTGGTACTGCACCTGAGAGACAGAGACAGTCAGACTTGAGGGCGCCGCACTGGCCAATGAGCACACAGAACCCACAGCCAGCCATGATCCATGCTGTGCAGAGATCAGCCAATCAGAAACGACCACATCACAATACTCTGCATCTGACCAAGGCAGGACATTAGCACTGTTACCTTCAAATCATCTCTGGTTTCAGGGGGATCTGAAAAAGGGTCAGGATATGTCTCTGGGGAAGGAAAAAAGAGACAGACATCAGCCCTAAGTGTGATGGACAGTAGATTTCATGAAATGCCCTAATTAAGAATTGCAATTCAGTTATGACTGAACAGTCCTGAATATTTCAACCACTGTATGATATTACAGAACATTATCACACAGGAAAATGCTTCCAGCTCAGCAGATACAGACCAGTATTACGCAAGGAGGTCAAGTTACACAAGCATTATATGACAAGAGAGACCCACAATGCACCAGGACTGTCCTTGACACACATACACAAACAGACACACACACAAAGACAGATGAAGACTGTGAAGATGATGATGGTTCTTACCTGTTACAGGATGAAACATGTAACACAAAATGGATCTATCCCAGGGTCTTATGATGTTCACATCAGACTTGTTTCTCAGGAATAAGATGGGGTGTGTGAAAGGTTAGACAGGGGAAACGTGATCTCACTTATTTATTTGTATTTTTAAATACATTTTTAAAAATCCCAGTTTGTAGTTCCCAATTACATTACTGGACTGCGACCCTTCTGGAAGAGCAGAGTGCTGTGTGTTCTTTTTATTTTTACTGCAGAAACAGAAGAGCTATGCTACGCATTAGCAGGGCTAGCCACACAGTCAGACCTCATAAATTGCTGGAAGAGCAACAACACTGCATTTCATCAACACACAGTAATACTTAAATGTGCTGCCAGGGAATTTTTGCTTAGCAATAATTATTATTAAAGTAAGAGTCATGCTGTTAATATTATATACAATGTTAATACCTCAATTACTATGCCTTTACTCATATTCACAGAATTTTAATAGAAGTGTTAGCCTGGATTCAATAAACATTTTTTTCTCTTAACAAATATATTCTCTTTGTGTCTTTTCTTTATTTAGCCCATAAATAAATGCAAATGTATTACCAAACACAAAAAATATTTCAGTTACTAAATTTGTCAGACAGTACATTTAAGCAACAACCCAAAAAAGTTACAATTTGCATTTAATTGTGAGTGAAATATAAAAATAAATATCAGCAGAACCTACATTGTTCAACAGTATTCTCAGTAAACCAGAAGTCCCATTTAACATCACGGCACAAAAACAAAAACATGTCCATCACAGAGAACAACAGAAAAGCCAAAAACACAGGAAACAGAAATATCACTAAGCTAAATGAGCACACGAGAATGACATGAGAAAGGTGAGCATCTACACCAGGCTGACAGCTTGCAGCAATTTCAGTTTGCACTGCAACAGCCAATAGGAAGAGAAAATAAAAGCTGTAAACAGAGACAGGGGCACAGGGATTGGAAAGGAAGGATTTGGGTGCTTAAAAGAAGATGCAGTCCTGGGTAGAAGTGTTTTGCACCTGCACACACGCACACACAGAACCCAAAGGCCTTCATCTGCGCAGAATGCCTCCCTGGTCATGTGATATTTCACAGTCCAATCAAACAGGAGTAACGTAGCAGTGGTTCCTGCACCGTGTTCTAATCCAATTGCAGCAGCATGACGCACAGCAAAAGCAGTGCTGCTCTGCTGGTGTGTGACCTTTGACCTCTGCAGGAAATAAGCGGGAAGGCCGCGTCTGAAATCCTCCTGCTTCCTAAACCGACTGCATCTGCTTTTAGCCACGTCAAGATTCAGGAGCTGGTTTGCAAAGGACGAGTGTGCGGTAAACAGGTGATGTTGGGTGATGTGTCGGGTGATGCGTCGGGTGTGTGCGGACGGCGGGAGTGCGGGTCTCACCGGGGTCGTCCAGGGGCATGTCCACGATCACCTGGTCGCTGATACGGCCGAGCAGCCCGTTAGAGCACAGCGCCACCACCTGGACCACGTAGCTACTGTTCGCCCACAGCCGCTGGATTATAGCCCCCTGCAGAGGACATTACAGTCAGGCAATCAATCAATCAATTAAATAATCAATCAATACAGGGTTCAACTGCCACAGCCACAGTCAAAGTAATACAGACAGACAGACAGACAGAGAGCCAGGCAGGCAGTCTGTAAAACACTGAGGGGCTGATCAGCTAGCGGACAGGGTGCGTGTGCTAGCTGGGAGGTGGAACGTTACCACATCCTGGTCTCCGTCGGTCAGGTACTCCTGTTTGGGGGGGTCCCGGCCCTGCAGCCGCCGGTAGGTGACGGAGTAGCGCTCTATGCTGCTGTCGTACACCACCCGCGGCCTGTCCCACGTCACCAGCGCGCTGGTGTAGTTCTGAGGGTCCGCCTGCACGTTCTCCGGCTCAGAGCTGCACACTGCACACACACACCAACGCATCACCCATTTATCAACCCGCACTTTTATCAGAACACACATTTATCAGCCCGCACTTTTATCAACCCGCACTTTTATCAGAACACACATTTATCAGCACGCACTTTTATCAGAACACACATTTATCAACCTGCACTTTTATCAGAACACACATTTATCAGCACACACTTTTATCAGAACACACATTTATCAACCCGCACTTTTATCAGAACACACATTTATCAACCCGCACTTTTATAAAACCAACACACACATCTATAAAAATAATTAAACCACCTCACATTTATCAAAACACACATAAATTACTTATCAATCAAAACACACACATTTATCAAAACAACCCAAGGATGAGGTGGGATGAGTCTCTCTTTTTCCCCACAGCTCAGGAAATAGAGATGAAAATGCCAACAGCTGAACATATGCTCTCCTCTCTCCACCCCCACACACTCTCTCAGCACACGTCTCTGCTCACATAATTACACCTGAGAACACCCCCACCAGCAGCACTGAGCTGAGCACCACCATTTTACAGAGAAATCACAAGAGAGCAGCGTTACCTAGCAACACACAACCGATGACCTGGCTAAAAGTGTCAGAGAAGCAGGAGTACAGTCGCCCACTGACAGAGCCAGGGCCAGACCGGCGCCCTCCGGCCCGCCAAAGTTACAGAGCCTCCGCACTTCGCCTGCGTCGCTACGGGCAGCAGAAACCAAACAGTCTTAATGTAGGCAGAGACTGGGACCAGACGCGGGCTGCACCCGCAGCACAGCGCAGCCTGCCCCGCTGTGCTAAAACACAGATGACCTTTACGGAAACCGCTGAGCCACTGGAGCCGGAATGACCCGCGGCAGAAAGGGGTTTTAAACAGGCCAGCGTCGCCCTGGCACACTGAAGGGTGCACAGTTCACCGCTCAGGACATACTGCACCAAACCAAACGCACCAAAATGAGCTTCTGGAACACGCCATACTAGGTCACATCAGTATGCAAATCCATTACCAATGCCTTTCCTGTGGAGCTGCAGGGTGGCTCTTCCTGCTCCAGTGTGTGGATGAGGCCCATAGTCTCGTGCCAAGACCCAGCCGCCCCAGAGCCCATTCAATCACAGGGAGCAGGCCTCTGTTTCTTACATTCAGATATCCAGTGTGGTTTTCTTGTTTTGGTATACACTGAGCATGTGCAGTGAACAGGAAGCAGGAAGCAGGCGGCGCTTACTGAGCATGTGCAGTGAGCAGGAAGCAAGTGGTACGTACTGGACATGTGCACTTCCTCTATCCCCGTGTATGAGGAGTAGACCTGGCCCATGAACTGCTGCTGCTCCCTGAAGTTATTTTGCAGGTAATCCATCAGCATCACAAAGCTAGACTGCTGCATCGTCATCACCTCACAGAACACTTCCAGCTGGAACACACACGCACGCACACACATGTGTGAATAAAATAAGAACATATAGTATAGTTCATTTACCCAGACTCCCTTGCTCTGTGACATGCCAGGACATATTTTAGCACCAAAGGGGCAGTTATTCCCTCAGCCATGACAATTAGGAATTTTTTCCTTCAGGGCTTGGGTGAGGAAATTCAGGCAATATTTTTAGCATTTCATCTAGGAATGTTTCCCACAGGGAGGAAAATGTATTCATTACTAAGGAAAGCATGCTCCTTAAATTTAAACCTGAACAGGGAGATTAAAATTGAACAAATTTTTCAAAAAAAACATAAAAATTTATTCTTACTCAGTTTTTAAAAACACTTTAAACACTGCTTAAAAATTGCAGTCCATGAATAAAAGGACTTCTGGGGCTGGTTTCACAGACCCAGATGAACAGAGAAGCACGTCTAAGTCCCAGAGTGAGCTTAATCTGACACCGTGAAACTAATGACTTCATTACTTTTTCCCACATTTAAAAGCTTTAATTAAAAACATGGACACAGTCTGTGTGGGTTTTTTTTTTTTACTTTCTCCTAGAAAGCCCCCTAATGAAAGAACATTTCAGAACAGTTTCTAGACGCAGTCTGGAGGGGAACGTTCTTCCCTGTCAAGCACCTTGCACATTAAATGAGTGAACGAATAAATAAATAAAGCCACTGCCCACGCCTGATTGAGTCTCCTCCAGTTCTACTCCCGCTTTACTCTTACAAAGTTATCAAACTTTAAGGTGCAGAAGCAGGTGATTTCAGTCAAACCTGGTCTAAGTGAGCTGCGCAGACCAGGCTAGCGTCTGCGTGTGGTGGTCACAGTGAGAGCGCTACGCTGCGCAGACCAGGCTAGCATCTGTGTGTGGTGGTCACAGTGAGAGCGCTACGCTGCGCAGACCAGGCTAGCGTCTGTGACTGACGCGGCAGGCATGAACGAGCGGACAGGAAATGACACGCTGTGTAAGAGCGGGAGCTCGTCTCTCTGGCGCAGCTCCAGTCCCGCGAGGCCTCGCGCGGTGAAATATTGATGCGATTTGTTTGCCGTTCCTCCCGTGCGCGGGGTTTAGAGGGGGGCCTGACCACTCTGGGCTCTATTTCGGGGTTTGTAAAAGGCTGCACTTTGGAAGTGCAGGAGATGAGTCACGCCTGGCTGGGCTACAGCACGTACTGTACGGGACAGGTTAAAACCTGAGCTGATTACCCAGAGTGCTGCTCTCCCATCACACCCTCTCTCACACCAGACACAGGGAACAGCAGCAGCTACACAGAGAGCTACAGCAGCATGATCTACACAGAAAACATCCCACTACCTTTACCTCCCTGATCCAGGTAAACCGGCCCAGGTAAAATGACTCAAGTGGGACATTCTCCTCCCTCTCCCCTCCGTAACACACTCACCTGGGGCTCAGAGATGGACACGGTGTCCTTAAACACTACCCACTCCACAGTCTCAGAGCAGGGGGGGGTGGTGAGCGAGCCGTTGTAGATGTAGTACTTCTCCGTGGAGTCTGGCAGGAGATCCAGCAGGAAGAAGGGCTCTACGGTGCTGCTTTTACCTGGAAACAGGTAATATTGTTCATCATCATCTTCACTGTTGCCTGTATTATCATCACCAGCACCATCATCATGAAAGAGAGGGAAGTGGGGGGGGAGAGGGAGCGGGAGAGGGAAGTGGATGACGAAAAGCAGGCTGCGCAGTGACGTACCGAATCGGCTCACAGAGTTCACCCCGTCAATGATTGGCCCGTACTTGTCGTTATCTTCTGGACCGACCTGCAGACAGCAGGAGTTTTTAAAGACTCATTACACAAAGCAAACCACTCCGGATCCGCTGCGGTTAGAACAGAAGTGTTAGTCTGGACAGTTAAAACAGTTAAGCGCTAACCCAGATTTCTGTGTGCCCAAGCAGATCGCTGACCACCACCTCTTCAGGACCGTTACCCACAATCCATCTGTGCAAGGCTTGTGAGAAACAAGCAGGGACACTCAACCTTACGGGCACGGAGGTGACAGCACGAGGGAGGCGTGTCTGTCCTCAGCGTGTGTTTGCACCGTCCGTCTGTTTACTGTACATCCGTCTGTGCTGTCAGCTGGTTCTGTCTGCTTGGAATCCTGCAGGGCTTTATGGGTAATAACCGCCACTTCTGTGTACCCCTGCATTCCACTTGGACAATGGAGCGAGCCCAAAACTTAACCGCCCCCCAACAAGATATTTCACCCTTCAGCCAATCAGCTTCTTTGTTATTTTTAAGTACAATTATTATGCCATATGTCTTCAGAGATATGAGGGATTTACCAAATAAAATCAATCAATTAATATCTTTATTTTGGCACAACTATTAAGTGCAGGTGTGTGATTAAATCCATCATCAAGCAATAGTGGCAACAAAAAAAAACTACGTGAAGACAAAAACACAAAAACATTTATACTGGTGATGACAGGCCTCTCAGACACTCTGATTCCATACAAACAGCCATGATCCCATTACACAGCATCAGTAACACAGCCCCCAAACCCCAACGGCAAAGTTCCACCTTGAAGAGGATGGACAGAGCCGTTAGTCTTCCTCCGTCCTTCATCGCCTCTGAAACGTTTTCGAACTTGTCGGCCTCAAAGCCCCAGATCTGCATCTGCGGGAGAGAGCAGGGGCACGGTCTCAGGACAGGCAGGGCAGGGAACCAGCCGCCTGTCCCAACTCTGTTCTCTGTGACGTCATGTAAAATTCAAAAACGTCAGGACTGGGGGAAAAAAGAAATATATTTTCTTATATATTTTGAATTAAGAATGTACTTTTAATAATATTTCATTTAGATGACCTTTTTACATCAGTTCTGTATTTTAGCTCCTCATATACAATGGACATGGCTGACATAACATTGGTAATGTTCTAACTGCTCTAAAAGCCGCAGGTCCTCTCCAGGGCGAGCGGGGGTCCCGGCCTGGCGTACCTCCAGCGGGAACTTGACGCCGTTGAGGCTGTGCTCGGACCCGTCGGCCGAGGCGTTGCATCGCCCCCAGTGGAAGGTCATCCGGCCCACCTTGACCCTTGACCTCAGGCCCCCTCCGCTCAGGTAGAACTCGCCAGCCAGGTCCACCGTGACTGAAAAAACATCACATCCTGTCACAAGACTTTCTCTCAGCGAATCCCGTCCTGCGTGATGTCTGGAACACGGGGTGACGTAGGAGGAGGACATCAGGTGGAAATGAGCAGCAGGTAAACACAGGAAGTGCTTCCTCACACAGAGCAGCCATTGTGTGGAGCAGCTTGGCAGGTCCTGTACCAGAGCCCTGTGGGCTATTCAAGCCCAGGCCTGACGCAGTGCTAGACTCCCAGAGCCGAGCTGAACGGCCTGTTCTCACCACTATGTCTTCATCTGACGTTCTTAATATTATAACCCAAAAACCATAACATGCTGCGCAAGCACTCGTTTGAGTTAAAACACCTGAGACACAGAAAGGCACATATGACTGCATACACACAGGGCACGCTGTTCCTTTAAAATGCAAAAATATCAGCGTTTCAAACTTTCATTTTTCATTTTTATCTTTATGGATTTAAAAAATGATTTTAAAAAAAAATCCAATCTACAATTACTCCTGTCATGGTGGAATCAAAGTAAGAGTCTCCCTTTTGAACTCATTTTAATATCCATGTAAAGCTCTCTACACAGTACCCAGCAAAGTGTGGGAATTATTTTTTCTGGTATATTAACATATTAATTAAGATATATTAGATATGAAGCATGAATAAATTATGATATAACTGAATCTTGCAGGTATACACATGCCACCTAGATATTTCCTCATGATTACAGATTCACAGGGACAGGAATGATCAATACTACAGCCTCCAAGTCTCCTGTGGGTTCTTTCCACACCACGCCCTTAAACGGCAGCACAGTGTGGCAGCAGGGAGACAGTGTTACAGGAACATTAGTAGAATGTTGTGTGAATGTACAGATGTGTGGGTGAGTACAGGTGTGTGGGTGTGGGTTAGTACAGGTTTGTACAGGTGTGTACAGGTGTGTCCAGGTGTGTTCAGGTGTGTTCAGGTGTGTACAGGTGTACCTGTTTTCCCATCGTTATGGATGGTGGTGTTGCTGGCTGTTTGGTGGCCCCAGCCCTCGAACCTCAGCTGCTGGAACTGAACTCTGACCCGCGCGAAGGCCTCGTCGATGTCAACAGGGGACTGCTTGGCACTGCTGCATGATGGGTATTTTTTAGCCCAGTTTTTTTGGTTTAAAGTTCCTGGGGGGGGGAATAATTATATCGGAACAGAAACATGACTCGGGGTTTGTTTGCATATAACTTCATCACTGGCCAAAAAAACTGCAAAGTACAAATGCATAACGGTATGCCTTTAACCAAAAACACTAAGAACACACACACACACACAGCCTGACAGGTACATAAGCCAGGGTCACTGAGTCATAATCCTCTCAGTGACGCAGAAACGGTGGAGAGAGAGAGAGAACGGGGTCGCTCCTTATTGTGGGTCAGACTCATTAGCATGTGAATAGCTAAGACTCCATCAGACTCCATTAAGCCCTGCACAGGGACAGCAGGGCTAACGATGCGTCCGTCTGCCCTGCCCGCCTCAGTCAAACGCACACAAAAACAGCCCCTGTGAGGAAGACTGAGACTCCAAACCACACCAAACAGGGTGCCCACTTCCTTCAATCTGAGGTTCCTCCAAGTCTGGAAAAAGATTTAGATTATTAATCTTACTGTAAAAAAGCTTCTTTTTTCCAGAGGTCACATAAAAATATATACATTAAAATTGCAAAACTTTTTTTATTGACTGTTTAACAGCTCCATCACAAAACAAATAATCCTATTGTGCAAAAGTTATTATTTTATAAAGAGATTAACACAGCAAACTTGAGTAAATAAAATAGACATAAAAATAGAATAATCAGAGAATCTTTCTTCTGAATTTACTATGAAGACAGTTATTTACTTTGGTGCGTGTGTATGTGTGTGCGTATGTGTGGTTGGTTCATCCTCCTAATCTGTCCACAGACAGCGAGGATCAGCAGGCTGATTAATGGTGTGGGCAGCGTTGGTGGATTGGGGGGTTCAGGGGTACAGAGGGGCTTTAGGGGGATCACTGTGTACAGATCAAACTCTAATCCCAGCTTCCCCAGCTCCCCTGTCTGAGGAACGATGCAGATCCAGGTTTAGAGAAAATAAATATGAATTAATTTTTCCTATTCATATTTTGCCATGCTGCTACCTCATTAAAAACTCTCATACGGTTTGAAAGTTACACGGTAACTAAGTTCATTTCTCAGGTGAGTGTGGGCATCTTCTCGCTAAAGAAAAAAGAAACAAAAAGGTGGGAGACCTGGGGCACAGTCTGGTTTAAGTCACGGACAAAGGGTGCTGAAACACAGTCCGAGCAGGAATCTGGGGAATATAGAACAGCCCACAGAGACTGTGCTCAAAATGATTAACATTTCTCCTGAGCCAGGCTAAGAGAGAAGCAGCTCTTTTTACACGACTGTGGCACAGTCTACGAAAGGCACTGATTGGTCCACTCAGGGTTCCAGAGAGACCAACCACCCGCTGGGCAGAATTTAGTTATCTACATTAGAACCGTGTAAGAGTGCATTCTGGGTAATTAAAGGAATGTGCAATATTCCTTCAGCAGCCCCTGCCCACATCCACAAAAAAATTAAAATTAAATAAATAAACCCTACTGGGGTATCTCCATGGAAACAGGAGCGAGATGCCCATAATCCTGACTCAGCCACTCTCCAACTCACCTTCTCTCCCACACACACCCTCCCAAACAACCCCCACGTGCAAAAACAAGTTCCAGTTTAATAGAGACATTTTAATTCTCAGAGCATTCCCCCCCCCCCCCCCCCCTAAACTCCCGGAGCAAAACCTTCTCTGGCGCTGCTGATCTGAAGGCCGATGATCCCGCCCCTGGGAGAAGACAGCCGATCAGAGAGGAGATACGGAAACTGGGCTAGAACCACAGAGCAGCACCACAGGAGTCGATGAGCCAGGCCTCTGCAGTTCACTGAGATGCTGAATGCCCCACAGCGGGGTTTTTATACCGCAGTGGGGTTTTATACAGCAGTGGGGTTTTATACCGCAGTGGGGTTTTTATACCGCAGTGGGGTTTTATACCGCAGTGGGGTTTTATACCGCAGTGGGGTTTTTATACCGCAGTGGGGTTTTATACCGCAGTGGGGTTTTATACCGCAGTGGGGTTTTATACAGAAGTGGGGTTTTATATCGCAGTGGGGTTTTATACCGCAGTGGGGTTTTTATACCGCAGTGGGGTTTTTATACCGCAGTGGGGTTTTTATACAGCAGTGGGGTTTTATACAGAAGTGGGGTTTTATATCGCAGTGGGGTTTTATACCGCAGTGGGGTTTTTATACCGCAGTGGGGTTTTATACAGCAGTGGGGTTTTATACAGAAGTGGGGTTTTATATCGCAGTGGGGTTTTATACCGCAGTGGGGTTTTTATACCGCAGTGGGGTTTTTATACCGCAGTGGGGTTTTTATACAGCAGTGGGGTTTTATACAGAAGTGGGGTTTTATATCGCAGTGGGGTTTTATACCGCAGTGGGGTTTTTATACCGCAGTGGGGTTTTTATACAGCAGTGGGGTTTTATACAGAAGTGGGGTTTTATATTGCAGTGGGGTTTTATACAGAAGTGGGGTTTTATATCACAGTGGGGTATTTTCACGCGGTTCAGCCATTTCTCTCTGTCCTACATCCCCCCCCTCTCTGCATCTTTCTCTCTCCCATCCCTCCTTCCTGTCTCTCTCTCTTTCTCTCTCTCTTAAGTGTCCTTCATTCACATGTAAATAGACTTATTCATGCCTGGGCGCTCGTATTGATGCACACGTCTCCAGCAGTGTACTCTGGGTAAAGCAAATAAATCCCCCCCCCCGCCCCCCCGCCCCCCAATGAACTGACTGAGCGTGCTCAGACCACAACAAAACACCCCCCCCCCCCTCCACTCCCTACCACCACCACAACTTCTGGAGCCGTACCAGAACAAATCACTGCAATTAAAACTTGGGCACCCACCAGTTCTCTCAGTATGAACACTGAGCGCTGCACCATCAGACTCGCCAAGACAGAGATCAGAATTACTGAACTACGCGAAGAACTTCGGCTAAAAACAAACGAGGGAGCAGATCTCAAACGCTGGCTCGCGGGAGCCACATCTCTCCTGTTCTGGGAATAGTCCTTTCAGGCCTCTTTGGCTTTGTTGAGTATAAAGAATGAAAGGATCTCCGGAAAGCGTTCAATGTGCACTTAATGCTGATGTATGAACTGGCTTACAGCTCCCAACCACAACCACACCCATTCACACACTCTTACAAACACACACCTGCACACACGCGCACACACTCACACAAACACACGCACTGCATACGCACTCACACAAAGCCCACACCCAGAGCCATAGCGGCTGTTCTCTCTCAGGTTTTGAGGTGTTGTGCAGGCCACTCTGCAGCTCAGCCCCACAGTCCTCAGCTCCTCTCTCTTACGCAACGCTACACTGCACAGCAACAGACACCCCTTCATCAACATCCTTCAAATTCTTCTCTTTTTAACTGGCAGTCATACGGCTGCAGAGATGTCCGTCGGTTCGGCAGGGACACACACTCTAACGTGTGCGGGCAGCACCTCTGTAGCCCCACTGCTCTCTCCCAGCTCAGATTCTCCCACTTATAATAACTCATTTACACACGACTAACGGCAGTAACATGTTGGGGGTGTGGGAAATAATATATATTTTTTGGGGGCGGGGGGGGGGGGGGGTAAGGGTTAGAATCAGGGTTGTTTAGACATGCAAAAAAAAAAACATGATTTCTCCATCTGATCACATGTCAGGCCGCATCATAAGGGCTGTGTCACAGAGGCTGTGATTACTCTGTTTATCAGTCAGAGGGCTGCTGGCTCAGACGATCTGGGAACCGCTGGCTTACATGCAGCCTCAGGATCCCAGCAGGAAGTACCGCCGCTCCACACAGTCATAACGCTGCACTCAGAAGACACGTCACTCCCTCGAACCTGCGCCAGAAAACCCCGAGAGCCTCCTGACTAACCCCCCCCCCCCCATATTAACAAGAGCAGCTCGATCCCAAGCTCCATAAAATAAACTATCTGAAACAGGTGGAGTCTACGCTCTGCCCACTACGCCATGGCGGAGTCTATGGGAATCTCCTTGTGCCAAGCCCAACATGCCCACGGGCTCTCCGCTGGAACATTCCAGAGGGTAAATCCCAGGGTAATAAAACCGGGAATGCCCCTAAATTTGGAACCAAAGACAGTGGAGCTTAGTTCACATCCACCCGTGGGGACACAGACACAGACGCTACACACGCACAGACACTACACGCTCACAGACACTACACGCTCACAGACGCTACACGCAGTTGTATTTCATACCATTAAAAAAATAATAATTTCCATGAATTTACTCTTCAGGATAAACACGGTGACCTGAGGTGACTGGAAAATGGCCGCCATGCTCCTTATGTTATGACAACCCCATCAATCACAGGCTGGGAGAAGAGGAGTGCCTCGCCTGGGCATGCCCAGACCAAGCCCCCGAGTTCTCTCCTGCCTGCTGAAATATTACAGCACTCACTGCCCTGAGGGTCCCAGAACAGGGCCCAGAACAGGGCCTGCATGCATTATCAGAACTACTGCTCGTCTTTAACGAAAGCGTATCATCAGTGTCCAAGTGGGTGACAGGGGACAGAGTCAGCAACTGACCTGGAGTCAGCCACTAAGCTAGAGTCAGACACTGACCTGGAGTCAGCCACTAATCTAGAGTCAGACACTAATCTAGAGTCAGACACTAATCTAGAGTCAGACACTGACCTGGGGTCAGCCGAAGAGCGCTCACCTGTGTATGACCAGTCGATGCCGTCGGAGAACTTGCGTTGGGTTCTGAAGTATCCGTGCGCCACTTCAGCTGAGACAGAGAGAATGAAATCAGCTCATTGGGTGGCAAAATGTGTTAGCGTGTGTGTGTGAGTGTGTGTGTGTGTGTGTATATATGTTATTAAACAGAGAACGGTAAAATCCTATTAAAACACAATGTTACTCTTCTCCCCCAGTAAATAATCCCACCACCAGCAGTGCTCCCCAGCCTGCTGTACTCAGAACAGTCCTTACGAGTCTTTATGATGTCACAGGTCCAGCACTGGGCCTCAGGCTGACCTCAGATCAGTTCCCTTCAACAGAGCAACGCCACCTAATCCAGAGATCTGGCCTGGCCCCAAACTGAATTACTTCTGTCCCGGATAACAGGACAGCAGTCTCAGCCACTATCTGTCTTTCTCACATCCTGACAAAGCTGTTCACCTTATTTACCAAGATAATAAACACAGCTGCTTCGGACCACACACACAGGGCCCAAACAAGGAGATGTACTTCAAACTCGTCTGGCACCGAGCACTCTCCGTTCAAATATAACCGTCTCCAAAAGTCCTGCTCTTTAATTCAAAATCAGGCACAGCAATGGTTTTCACGGTGACATGACAAAAGTAAATATACTGCAATATTTTAATATCAAATTATGTATTGAATGATAAATATGATAGTTATTTATAAAAAAGGGATGCTCAAAGGCATGGTTGTAGGCTGTAAGGAAGGATGGCTCAGATATAAATGTCTCATTTGCATAGAGTACCTGTTCTCTCGGGGGCTTTTAAATCCATGCGTGGGCGAAGAAATATTAATGTTGCTCTTTCTCTCTGGTCTGCCCACTAATGACAGAGAGCTTTATCTCAACACCGTGGGTGCAGATGAATCAACGTGCTGATGCGGCCGCAACCTCACAGAAACACAGAGCCCCTGCTAGCACAGCTCACTGAGCTGTGCCTCATAGAAACACAGTGAGAACCCTGAGCCTCTGCTAGCACAGCTCACTGAGCTGTGCCTCATAGAAACACAGTGAGAACCCTGAGCCTCTGCTAGCACAGCTCACTGGCTGCGGCGTGCCTTATGAAGGGGTCTACATGTGCAGGTTTTATTTTACAGGAAGCAGACACAACAATGTTTAGCTTTAAAAATCAGTTAGCCTAACCAAAATGTAAAAAATAAGCATACCGTTTAAGTATTTCGTGCATGTACTGCTGTTATATATTACAGAATTTATGAAACTCATATATATTTGACTGCTACTCTGAATTAGCAGAATTATAGAATATTAAACATCGTCTGTGTTTAACAAGCTAGGCTGGGGTTGGCCGCAGAGGCTAAGATAATTAATCTCGCATCTCCCCTTCAAAGCACTCTTTGCATGCCTAAGAGCTGCCTGTGAGCACTTCAGAGAGAGAGTGAGAGAGAGAGAGAGAGAGAGAGAGAGAGAGAGGGAGAGGAAGGGAAAGAGATAGAGAGGGAGAGGTTGAGAGAGAGAGAGAGGGGAGAGACAGTGATTAGTGTGTAATTACTGATTAGCATGGCTGCTCTCTCATTTCCTCCACACACACGTGAAGCTCCCGGCCTGAGGGTGATCCTGACAGATCATGCTCATGCACGTGTGTACGACACCCCAGCCTCTCTCACGCTCGTGCACGTGTGTATGACACCCCAGCCTCTCTCACGCTCGTGCACGTGTGTATGACACCCCAGCCTCTCTCACGCTCGTGCACGTGTGTACGACACCCCAGCCTCTCTCACGCTCGTGCACGTGTGTATGACACCCCAGCCTCTCTCACGCTCGTGCACGTGTGTATGACACCCCAGCCTCTCTCACGCTCATGCACGTCGTCTCACTGTTTGTGCTCCCATTCTGTTGCATGAGTGGACTTCCTGTTTGTGTCTGTGGTATGATTAGTGAGGTAGAATAAAGAAGTTCACACAACATACAAACAGAATCTGCTCTCAATTTAATATATTATAGAAACTTACAACACAAAACACACACTCCACTATCAGCTACATGCATTATAAACACTCACCACACAAAACACATGCGCTCAGATGCACAGGAGGCTGTAGCTGGCAGTGACTCAGCCCTGAAGCTTTCCGCAAAGCACAGCCCAGCTGTTCCTGTAAGACGGTACTGCTTATTAAAATAGATTTAATTAACATACACACACACACACACACTCACACACACACACACAGACACACACACTCACACACACACAGACACACACACACACACACACACACACACACTCACACACACACACACACTCACACACACACACACACACACAGAAAGGCACGCGTGATGAAGATGAACAGCTGAGAGGAAGGGGCCCTATGGCGGGCCCCCAGTACCCCACAGAGACAGAGAGACCAAAGAATCCAAGGATCCGATCCACCGGAACCAATAAAGCAGGAGATTCCCTGTCATAATTTCATTTCCCAAGCCTGACAGCTGAGGATACAGCATGTGACTGTGTGACTGTCTCCATGAACACTGGTGTGTGTGTGTGTGTGACTGTCTCCATGAACACTGGTGTGTGTGTGTGTGACTGTCTCCATGAACACTGGTGTGTGTGTGACTGTGTGACTGTCTCCATGAATACTGGTGTGCGGAACTCCAGATTACCACCCAGCTGCTGGGGTCTTGGACCTGACATGCGAGATGTACAGTAACTATGGGAACGGTCGCCAGGGAACAGCTGGGGTTTAACCCTGTAGAACCTCTCTCACACTCGGCCTGGGCACTGCCCTCCGCCTCACACTCGGCCTGGGCACTGCCCTCCGCCTCACACTCCTGGAGCACGCTGCCCAAACGAACAAGAAATATACTGCAAAACACTGGATTTTATTTTAGCATATTTTGCTATATTTAGACATTTTTTGAGAAACTATAATGTTATTTAAATATTTTATTTCAGCGGTATATTACATAAAAAAACATGTACTGTATTATCTAAACATCGCAATGATTCATATATTTTCAAGTGTATATATTATTTCAGTTCATTTTCAGTGACGTACAGTATTCCATTTTGATGAGGACACATATGCACTTGCTAAATGCTGGGAACATAAACGCAGTAATCTGAAGGGCTTCCATTCACAACACTGCACCAGCTCATGCCACATGCACAACACCGTACATAACAACTACAACCTGCAAAACTACAAATGACCTGCAAAACTATAGCAATCTACAAAACTACAAAAACCTACAAAACTACGGCAACCAACAAGAAAACAACATGTTAAATCCCCAACGCCATCTAGGAATAAGTAGTGGGTGGCAAAGCAATAACCATCTTATTGTACAGGAACAATGGGACAGGACTAAACAGGAGAAGTAGAAAAGTGTTAAAAGATACAAGACCACAAGACCACAGTTCCCCTCTCTGATAGAGGTGCGAGAGGCCCCCCCCCCACACACACACACACACACATACACACACACACACACACGCACACACACACATACACACACACTCACACACACACACACACACACACACACACACACACATACACACACTCACATCAGCATGCAGAACGCATCCCTCCCCAGTTCCGGTAAACAAGCCCGCCCCCCCCATGGCTTCTGGCCACGCTGACCCCCCCACACGCAGCCGCCCGCACGTCGCCATGGACACCGAGTCAGGCCCATTCGTTCCGCTCCTTCCGCTCGCTCGCCCTGTTCACACTGTCGCCCTCTCTCACCCAGGCTCAGCCCGTTCTGGCACAGCCTTACTGCTGACTGCACAATAAATACCCACAATGCCAAGCGCCAAACTACAGCTTTTTCTACGATAGCTGCTCCTCTCTTTCTCTCTCAGCCAAAAGCAGACTTTAGCCCCAAAGCCTGTTGCTCACACCCCTGTTCTCTGAGTGTGAGCAGAGAGTAACGGCTTTGGCCTGCTCCCCCCCAGCAGCACCCTTCCAGCCCTCAGTCCCGACCCCCCAGGGTTCTGCGAAACAGGTGAAATCCTGATCGTGAGGGTAAATCATTCAGGGGGATAAAGAGCTGGACCCACAGGCCCTGCGGGGGCGGGCGGGAGACCCTGCACCATTCAGCCATTGATTTGTTTTCTCTCCCACCATTCCCACTCAATGTGACCCTGCAAACACAACACATCCGGCTCAGAGCGGCTCCCACACACACACACACACACACGCGCACGCACACACACACACCTGCTGTGAGCTCAGTACATACGCACAGTCAGGAGTTACGCTGTGCAAGACCACCTACCTGCACACAGGTGATCTTCAGGTGCCCCTGACAGAATTTCACTCCGCTAACGTTGAGCAGAGGGTCTCCCAGGGCAACGGTGACAAACGAGGGAAAGCGAGGTGCTTAGTATGATTGGGGTTCAATATCTCCCATAGAACATGTGACCAGTGACCCTGAGACGCACCGCACCTGCTATCCTGAGTGATGTCATAACTGAGGAGGAGAAAAGCAGGCGGGGGGACAGGATCACACAGCAGCCTGGCGAGGAAGGCCTGCCCTGTGATTGGCTGACGCTGGCACCACTCCAACTCTAGCTGTCGATCAGCCGCGAGTGCAGCCACGCCAGGAATAACCCGTTCCTCCATAGCGAGGATCTGTGTGGATCTGCTCATGTCTACGGGAGAGCACAGAGGAGCTGGCCTTGTAACCTAAAGGTCACAGGTTCGATTCCCAGGGTCGGATACTTCCCTTGAGAAAGGTACTTTCTTGTGATCCATACTTAACCTGCATTGCTTCAGCATATATCCAGCTGTATAAATAGATGCAATGTAAATGCTGTGTAAAATGTTATGTGAGTCGCTCTGAATAAGAGCCTGTAATGTAATTACAGTTGTGTGTCAGGACTGGGTCAGCTGCAAATGAATTGCCCTGCTTGGGATCAATAAAGTTGTCTGAATCTGAATCTGAATCTGAATGTAATGCCTTCCTGAAGAGCCTGAGAGCCAGGCCTCTACAGAGCCTCTCCGCTCCTGCCTTGTCTGATCCTGCCTCCACAGCTCTTATGAATCACTCACGACCTGACAGTTTGTTACAGGTCACTAGAAGGCTCAGTTCTTAAAAGTGTGTGTCGTGTGTGTTATGCTGATATACACCGGGTATCTCAGTCACAGGGGTAACTGTCAGGCTCTACAAGCAGCAAAACAGTCACTGCTGCATTCTCACAGTGTTTAGCGAAGGGAACAAACGACCACGCCTTTACAGCCCCCGGCTCACCCCCTGGATCAGCACCAGACTGTGCTCCCCACACTGCAGAACCTTCGCTGCACCCTGTCCGGATCAAACCAGCCAGGACAGGGCCACGGGCCCACAGGAGGATCAGAGGATGAGCCCAAACACGTTCATCTCAAAACCGCAAACCGTGCGAAACCGCCGCTGCCCGTGATGTGGCTTCAGTCATTATGACATCATAAACCGCTGCCCAAAGCAGCGCTGGATCTGAGCGCTGCTCTTCCAGAAAATAAAAGTCGAGGGGGAATGTCCGCTTGGACAATAAGTCATGAAACCAGCATTGTGAAGAGTAACAAAAGCCGCTGTCTTTGTCCAGGCAGATGCGACACACTCTACTCTACACACTGGGGCCTCATTTTCAAGTCTTCTACAAGAAAAAAAAACAAGGCATGCTTCATTACCTTTTATTTTTTTAACCTATTATTTTCTTGCGTTCCATGGCTGATGTGTTCTGGGCTAATTAGTTTGTGCTAAAAGCTGACTGTAGTGTGTTAAACCAAGAATGCATGTTTTACCTTTTTAACATGATAGAATCTCTCTCTTTCTCTCTCAGTACATTGTGAATAGTGGTGCATGCAGTGTTCATTTTCTCATGCAAGCAGTGCAGTTATTTTGGATATTTCAGATAGATGTGCGCCAGCATATTCGCAGGCAGTGTGAGACCACACACAGACTGTTAGAGAGGGCGAGAAATCAATAACTTCCCACCAGCAAGTCAATAAGCTTCCCCTGCCTCTCCCACACGACCTCATTACAGCCGGGCCTGTTAGACAGGAGCGAGGCCGCCCCTCTGAACACTGCCATTAATTAACACTTAATTAATCACCTAATTAAGGGGCCCATGGTGAGCACAGGGGAGATCTGGAGCCTGTGGTGAACGGGTTGGGAGGACAGATATGCAGACAGACACAAAGACACAGGGCCAAAAGCATGAGGACTCATTAAGTGGAAAACGCCTTTTTTTCTGTGGTGGACTCTTTAGAGGATCGGTTCTAGGATGACACACACACAGAGCAAAGGGATAAATTAAGTGGAAAAGGTCTTTTTTTCTTTATTGGAATCTTTAGAGGATGGTACACCCTGAAACCAGGATGGGGCCAGGATAGGACAGTAAGGCAGTAACAGACAAAGGACGCCGAAAAGCTGGATCCCAGTGGGTCAGTCAGGACCACCTTCAGGCCAGAAGCTTCACACGTGTGTGGAGGAAATGAGAGAGCGGCCATGCTAATCAGTAATTACACACTAATCACACGCACACTATAAAAGACCAAAATGCTTCTCTCCCTCTTTCTCCCTGTCTCTCTCCCTCTTTCTCCCTGTCTCTCTCCCTCTTTCTCCCTTTCTCTCTCTCACTCTCTCTCTGGCATGCCCACTCAGCCAGTCTCACTTCCGTTCAGAATGCCCCCTTCCATCACCAATACAAAGTGCCCAGTGCCCTGAAACATATGCCCACCTACTACCCAATGGGAAGCTGCTCTGCCTCTCAGCTGGAGCATGCTGACCAATCAGAACCTCAGAGAGAGAGAGGGAGAGACAGCTTACTCCACTACTCTTTGCAAGTTTTTTTTTTTTTTTGACAAAAGTATACAAACATCACTTCATATGCATGCCAGAGGTAATCAATGACATTCTCAATCAAATAAAAAAATAGCATCTGTTCCAATGTGGGACCGTTTTAACAGCCTTTCTGTTAAATGGGGAGGAAATTGTATCATATGAAACTTAGCATCAATTACAAAGAGTAAACAGATACTTACTCTTCTTAAACATCGATTTGTGTATGCAAAGGTTTAATCAGATAGAAAATATCAGCATCCTCTTTCTTGTAATTTGTTAAACGAAGAATCACGCACTCAAACCCTATAAGAAATATTTGAACATACATGAGATGTAATGTCCAGAAACAGTTAGTATTCAGAATTTCAGTATAGTCATAATACCAAAACACCTCCAGTTTGTAGGTCACTGAAGGAGCAGTTGGTATCGATATCATTCTTGAACCTTTTCAAAAACAATTTGGGAGAATAACATCTGTGAACCACTTTAACATCTTTGTTATCAAGTATCTGTGAGATGGAGTCCAAACTTTATTCCAGTCAATTTTATCCACACGTCTATTCCAACACAACACGACTTTAGGAGATGAAACAAGTTCCCTCTGAAAAAGAGAGCGGATCTTCCTATTGTTAGAGGATGGACAGAAAACAAATATTATCAACCTGGTGCATCTAAGAGATCAAAGGACGGCACAATGCCAGGTAAGCTACCTGGTTGTTTAGGCCCTTCGTAAGCATGAAACTCCCAGACACAACAGCAAATTATTTAGCAGTAATTGGAATATTATAATGGGATTTTAAAAAATTCGCTATGCTTGAAAGGAGATCGTTTAACTTTAACTATCGTTAAATAATTGGCGCTCCTGCTCTCTACTCAGCCGCAGGACAACAGAATCACAACAAAATGACGTCACGAAAATGAAATGACATCACAGGAAAAAGTATAACAGACACACGCGCACACAGAATATGCACCCACTCTTGCAGACCACCACAAACACCCGGTTTTTTGTTCTTCCATGCTGATAAGTGTTATGTACTTTTTTAGGGTTTAATGACATTTTCTCAACAAATTTCTGGACTCTTCAGACAGCCGCCGCCATGCTTCCCCCCCTAAACAAACCGGGAAACAACTTGGGACTTTCTCTGTAAGAGGCATCTCATCTCTGTACAAACCATTAATTCACGCGGGTGCCATAGCCTACAGCGCGTGCAGTAAACATTCTCAAGCCTCCATTCTCTCTCAATAACATCGGCCGCACCGTACACTCACTTTTTATGGCGACGCTGAAGGTGAATCCATACTAAAATCCATCCAAGTAAAGAACTCCGTGCATTTACACAATAAATAATGAAAACGGTGAAAATTATCATTTCCATTAACTCCTGTATATTCAGGGGACCGATCCCTGCGCTCACCGAACGTACTTTAAATGAAAGTTATTCATACACATGTTTCTCCTTCTACGGTGGCTGTCTAGATGGCGAAACAATAACTGAATTCTGGCCATTTTCCGTGAAGTAAAAGCGTAAATGTAGACATGTTTACGCTCTTGCACTAAAGGAACATCCACGTCCTACGGCAAAAATCCTGTTGGCGCTTGAACTTAACGCGCAGAGCGTTCCCATGGACGATCGAGGCTACCAGCGTGACATTTCCAAAACACAACGTTTAACGCAGCGTGAAGCCTATTCCCCGAAATGTCATCGATCAGACAGTGTAAACGCTGCGTGTGTCTGAGCTTAAAAGCAAGTGTGTCATTTCAACTAGAACAGACAAAGAATAAAACAATAGAAAACTCCAAGTTCTTACCTATTTGACAGGTAAGCAAGAGATGCACCAGCAGCAGAGAGCCCCTGTGTACAGTTACGCCCATATTGTTCCTCTCAATCAGCAAGACTTGCGCACATACGTCTCCTTAGGTGCGAAGTTTTCCGGAGTATGGGAATTGAACTCCCCAGGGCGCGTGGAGATGCTATACTTGATTCATTCCTCCGCGTGTCTGCCCGTCGGTAGCATTCGCCCCTGTCACGCTGAGGTCTCGCTCCGGAGCGGCTGCACGGACTCGGCGACTGGAAGCGCGCGTGTGTTTGTTTGTGTGTGTGAGAGGGAGGGAGAGAGAGGGTGAGAGAGAGAGAGAGTATGTGCAGAGAGATTGGGCGTGTGCGCCGCCCACAGCCCACAACCACGCCGTGACACGATGTGCTGGCTCCGCGGGAAGTAAACGCTTCCACCTTAAAATTTGAATCTCAGAAAAATTAGATCATTTTTGCATCATTTCCCGATTCACGTCTGGTAAAGGAGTAAGGGGCAAGATTAAGATCGCTTGACCATCGCGTTAGTGGAAGGAATCGGATATTGTTTAACAGTTAGCACAATCTGTCATCTAATGGGACGAAAAAGAACACGCGCGCGCGCGCGCACGCGCTGCACCGGTCATTATTCCGTTCCATTCTCCCCCCAGCCTTCAACTGTGCTTTAAAAGTATGGGGACATGTTCCTCCTGAACAAAACATGACACTCAGATACTCCCATGGCCTTTGGGGAGGGGGGTGGTCGTTAAAGACAAGGTCAGGCAGGGATATATGGGGGGACACACCCGCTGAAAGTGTCTGTGCGCTCCTGTTAATATCTCCCTCAGGTTTACACGCGCACGCTCTGCTTGTGATCGCTCTCCAGCAGGGGTCCACTTAAGCAGGATAATATAACCCCTGAGATTTACATAATATTAAACAGTCCGTCCCACCAGCCCAGATGGTAAGCTGCTTGAATGTAGGACAGAGATTCCACTGATGCTTCCCATAACAACTCCAGAGTGTAATCAGGAAATATCGACCTTATACGCAAAACAATATTTCCCATGTTCAAATTTGACTGTATAAAAGATCATTTTTTGAGGTATTTTTTAATTGTAACACACACACACCTTTGGATTACACATTGCCACGGTCATCCTTGTTTTTACTCTATTTGAATACATTTGCATAATTTATCCGAGATTATCTTTAATTTATGCAGGAGCCTGATCCTCACTTGTTGGAATGCATCTTTTCATTCAAATACTTCTCCTTTTGTACCCAGAAAACAGGCGTTTGTGCATGTGTGTGTGTGTGCATGTGTGCTTACCTGTATGTATATTTGTGAAGTATTTGTGAAAGTAAATAAATACCGGACATTCACATACATACACGGACTGCACCAAGCGTCAGAAGAAATTCAATAATAAATGCTGTCAGTCCAGAAACAATCCTGCAATAAGTGGAATTTTAGGCTACGGTATTACAAACGCCAAAGCAGAGCTGTGGTCCGCTCACCACGGAGCACTGACATCAGCTGAAACGCTCTGCGAGGAACGGTCAGTTTCCAAGGAGCGGAACCCAAAAGCACGAGCGCAGAACAATTCAGTGTGATGTCACAATTGAAGCATTGTTGATGTGATGTCATCCCATCGCCGGGAAACAAGAGTGATGAAGGGAAAACGGGCAGCTGCTCAGAACAGCCAATGTTCATCCTCAAATATTACACTTAAAAAGGGAAGAGAAATGCATGATTACTGACTAAATTGGTTGCAAAAAAATTAATAAATAAAAATGATATATGCACAGATGTAAAGAAATTGCAAACACAGATCCGCCAGTCATTTTAAGGAGATGCAGTGTGCAATAATTGAAAGCTCCCCTTTGTCATACAGCACATCAATAAAAAATGTGAGTGTAGCAGTGAAAAATGGTAGATATTGGCAAATGCACAGTGGTGAGAACGTGTGAAAGACCGGTATTGATGAGCCAGCCTCTGGTGCAGTCGAGAGGGATTATCTGAAACAGGAAAATCAATCAAATTCTATTTGATATGGCACAAAGGACACATCACAGAGAGCTTCACACACAGCATTTCTGGAGCGGACGATGCTTTGGCAACAGAAACGATCGTGTCATAGTCACGGAAGTACGGTATGATCAAATTGAGGCCGATCTACCTGTGGCAGACCTAACGATGCCATCTGCAAGGGAACACACAGGAACGCCTGAACATGGCCTAATAACCTGGAAGACAGTATTGAACTCAACTCCCCCTTTAAAGAGATCCATATTTAGAGCCAGCTGACACCAGAGTGAGGTGGGGGGGTTGCTCTCTCACACACACACAGTCTCTCTGACACACATACGCTCTCTCTCTCTCTCACACACACACACACAAGAACAAGCTGCCAATCAAGTTGACTAAATTTGACATTGTCTTACGCAGCTGGGCTCCAAATGTTGGAGTCCGGCTGCATAATTGTGTCTTTGCAGAAAGATCCTAAGTCAGAAACCTGCAAAGAACTCGAAAGAAAACCCGAAGAAACTATTCATTGTCCATAAAGGACAGCAGAATGCACAATAATGGATGAATTTACACTGCAATGATGCTTACAAAATGTTTCCTGTCAACAGAACACCCGCGATGTCTGAGATCACACCGTTCTCACATGGCCGCTTTGAGCCATTACATTACGTTCACTTTGCAAACACTCTCATCCTGAGAGACTCACACAAGCGCCTGGAACCGGGTCAGGTACAGTGCCAGGACTCTTTTGGTTCATTCACAGGATGTTGACCCCCCCTCCAAGAAAAAAAAACAAAAACAGGCATCAAAAAGAACAGTTTAGACCGACGGAACTATCAATAAATCAAAACCCAAAGTTTGTGAGAGTCTTGCATGAGTGTGTGGGTGTGTGTGTAGGTGTATATATAAATGAAGGTGTGTGTGTGAACTCCTATGTATGGGGGGAGATTACAATAACAGAATCCCAGTGAAGTGGAGAAGTTTCTGACACCCTGACCCAGGACGGGCCGGCAGCAGGACGGGGGGGGGGTTCAGGGATAGAGAGGTGCTGGGGGGTCCTGCACAAAGCCCCCTCTAATTACGGGAAGCCATGCGAGCCGCGGCTCCCCACAAAAACGCAGGACTGAGCTCGCAGGCCCGGGTATCCTAGCAACAGGCAAGCCGTGAGGAGAAAGGGGGAGCTGGGGCGTGGGGAACCACACACAGTGAGCGGAACAAAGACACCGCACACTCCCCCCTCCCAACGCCCGAGAAACACAAATCCTGCAGCCCCACAGACCTGCTCTAAAAGGGAAGCTTTTACTTAGTGCTCTGTGTCACTAGCCTCTGCACACACACACACACACACTCACACACATGCGCGCGCACGCACGCACACACACGCACACACACAGTGAGTGCCTAACTGAGGGGACTAACCTGTCAGTCTGTGCTTCTGTATGAGAAGCACATTTTTAACCACTAAAATGTTCTTTCATTTTACTTCTTGATTCCACAGAAATGTGACCAGGAGTTTTTTTTTTTTTTTTTTAAATGTTCATTTGAATTTTATTATTGGTTCTGTCCAGCAGACACAAGTCCCAAGTGCATCACCCATCCTGTCCAGAGCCCAGCGGCTCTGGTTTCCTATTTAGCCCTTGCTGCATTTGCGTTTAACGTGGCTCGAGAAAACACATGAAAGTTCAAAAACCTTAAGCTGACCCAAAACATCCCCCCATCTGTCAGTGCAGCCATTTCCCCAGAGCTGGTTTCCAGTGCGCACACACACACACACACACACACACACACGGGACCACAGTGCAAAGGTCACGACCTAAACCCGTTTCGCAAAACCAAACACCTCAAGGCGCACTCTCACGAGCAGCCCCCAGCCCATCATAAGGGCTCCGCGCTTAGAGCATAATCCGGTTACGTCGGGGTTACATCCCGCTATAATCCTGCCGCAGTGCTTTTGACCGGGAGCAACGGCGTGTTGGGGAGATGGAGGACGGCCATGTTTTCCACGCTGGAGTGTACTATCCTTAATCGGCAGCACGTCTCTAAATAACCCAGCCGCCTGTTCATGGGCTTATCCGCCCCCCCGCATTACTCACGCGGACGCAATCTGCTGTCTCTGGTCCTTGGACACCAGCCTACTCCACTCCAGTCAAATGATCAGTTGTTTGAACTGCTGCTTCACACGCCTGTTCCCATAGCAACCTGGACTGCATTAATCTGAACCACACGGAGTCCGAGACTTTTTTTATCCCCCCCAAAAAACTTCACTTGCACTGAAACCAAAATATCAGCTTGGAAAAATTAAGATACATACTGGTATACTATATGACCAAAAGTATATGGACTAGGCCCCATCGTTCCAGTGAAGGCAAATGAGATGTTGGACATCAGGTGTCCACATATTTTTGGCCATGTTGTGTATCTCAAACTGCTGCGTTTATATTTAAATAATGCTTGTATTCCTTGTGTGTTGTATCAAACTTTTTAAAAACTGCAATGAAATTGTGTTTTTTAACTGTGGTGCAAGTGGGAGTATTTGAGCTTCAGTGGCTCAGTTGGTAAGGACAGTCTGGGTGTTATTGAGGTACACAGCTGTTGATATTGAGAGGCTGTTCTCGCCCACATTTCACATACTGAATTAAAACATTGACGCAGGGTCAGAAGAGGCCTGTGAGCGGGAGAGGGAACGCCTGCTCTCCCCACAGACCCCACTCCGGCCCCAAAATCTCCCAGCTCACCTGAACATATCGAACAGGTCTCCGCTGGGAAAACACTCCTTCTGTCAAGATGAACACTGAGGGGAACTCACAGAAAGCGCTCAGTTGGTAGGCCTTTATTACAGCGCTGATTATGTACACACGAACATTCACTCATTTTAATTCAGTTTCAGTCGCCCCCCTGTGAGGAAACGCGTTCCTTCCACACAGAACACACCTGAGGGTACGGGCTACTCAAACCCTGCGGTATCTCTGACATAAGGCACAGTTCAGGGAACACAATGATGACATCACAGGGGGTACCGGGGGGCGAGGGCGTGTCAAACTAACGTTCGGTTCGCCTCGTAAACTCGCAAAAGTCAGCAGAAATAGCACGTGCCGAGTCTGGCGAGGGCACCAGGGTTTCACCCTGTTCTCCGGTGGTTTATGTAGTTTTTGTACATCGTTCATTATTTACGCCTTGTAGTGGGAAATCCCATTGGTCCAGCGAGCTTCTGGAGATCAGTGGACACAGTGTGCATTGTTCATGTGATAAACCTGCCAGTTGCCGGAGACCACCAAAAAAAAAAAAAATCCCTCGTATATGCGACTCAGTCAGCTGCTATTTTTACAGAATTTACAAGTTTACGAGACCGCCCAAATGCAGCACTGCACCGCGTGGAGTCCGGGAGGTCTTACAGCCCCCCCCCCCCACCCCACCCCCGCCCCTTATAGCTCCCCCCCCACCCCTCCCCCCCCACCCCACCCCCGCCCCTTATAGCTCCCTACAGTCATATGAACACCCCCCCCCCCACCCCCGCCCCTTATAGCTCCCAACAGTCATATGAACACCCCCCCCCCCCCAAAAAAAGGATATACTACCTGCATGATTTCAATAATTACTGATTTCTTCTGAGGTACTTCTGAGGTAATAATGTGAACATTTGTCCTTATAATACATAAATATTGTGATCCTTCATATCCATTAAAAAGGGGCAAAACCATAAAGACATTCACCCAGCGGGGTCAGCCATACTTTCGCAAAAAATTAATTATACTTTCGATTTATCAAAGTTTAAACAGCTATCTTTTTTTTTTTTTTTTTTTTAATCAACTTGCCATTACCTTTAATTCTCCCGAAAAGGAGAAGCTGTGTGAATGTGTGATGTCAGAGGCTGTGTGATGTCAGCGACTGTGTGAATGTGTGATGTCAGAGGCTGTGTGATGTCAGCGACTGTGTGAATGTGTGATGTCAGAGGCTGTGTGAAGGTGTGATGTCAGAGCTTTGACTGCGTGACTGCGCCGTGCCTCTGATGCAGATGCAGCTGCAGAAACTGCAGGATCTTCCTCCAGGAGTCCTCCTGCGCATCAGCGTGTGGTTTGGGCTGCCCCCCCCACAGCAAGATCACTACGGAGAAACAGACATCAGTGCACTGAACGCGTTGCTCTCCCCCACGTGGGCCGGCCCCGCCCTCAGCCACCCGGGGGGCCTCCTCAGGGCCCGTCCGCTTCCGACAGCAGGTCCAGAACGCTCAGTGCATCCAGAGTGGAACAGGAGCCGCATTCGCCCAATCCAGCTCAGAACCAGTTGCTATGGATACGGTCATTTTATCTGATGTTCATTCGGTTACATTCTAATGTTCCTCCCCCTCACATCACACAATGCAGCATCACTATAAGCTACAGGGTCGTGGCAGAAATCATTTAGTGATGCATTCTTCATTTAAAGCCAATCAAAAAATCATAAGTCTTTTCCTACTGCCCACACACACCTCTACGCTCCTCTCGTTGCTGCAGTCTCCTCTATGAACACAGGAGGGCACACACGAGCCCAAGCCCATTACTGAAGGGACTGTGGAGAGTCCCTATCGAGAGCTCGGCTGCAATGCTGGCCACAGCTGCCCCTCCAGGCGTGACACATCAGCACCATTCAAATTCAACCCAGCCCGTCGGGCACATCGGTGGACGGCCTGAGGCCTTGGAAAGGGTTACCCAGGAAACAGTACCTGTCTCCAGGGGCACGTTCAGTCTGAAAACGGTGTGCACCATTTCGCTACGGTTTGTCGGGGCTGAACACGCCCCGGGTAAAGGGTGTGGTTACCCAGGAAACGGTACTTGTCTCCAGGTAAAGGGTGTGGTTACCCAGGAAACGGTACCTGTCTCCAGGTAAAGGGTGTGGTTACCCAGGAAACGGTACCTGTCTCCAGGTAAAGGGTTACCCAGCTAACAGTACCTGTCTCCAGGTAAAGGGTTACCCAGGAAACAGTACCTGTCTCCAGGTAAAGGGTTACCCAGGAAACAGTACCTGTCTCCAGGTAAAGGGTGTGGTTACCCAGGAAACGGTACCTTTCTCCCGGGTGTGCTGAACGATGAAGTTGCTGGAGCGGAAGTGGGGTGTGTAGGGCGGCTCGATGAGGTGCCCTGTCTCAGGGTACGACAGGACGGTCAGCAGGTCAGCCTTTCCTGCGTCCTTCATAATCCTCTCCATCTGCAGGAGCAGGTCAAAGGTCAGCTATGGGAGTTACACCAAATCTATGTCTATTTGCACATACACACACACACTCACAGACATGCACACACACTACGCACACACATTCATCCAGTCACTCACACATATGCAATCATGCATGCACTCACTCCCACAGACATGCACACACACTACGCACACACATTCATCCACAGTCACTCACACATATGCAATCATGCATGCACTCACTCCCACTGAAGTACGTCCCAGTGTCCTGCCCTTCCCCCATCGTAGAGCTCACATAATGATGTCACAGGAAATGGATGCGGACGCTACTCACATCCTGCGCGCACTCTGGCGCGGCCCAGTTCTGATCGTCCAGTCCGACGACGAGCATCATCGGGCACGTGATCTTCTCAACCTATCAGGAGCATCATTAGTCAACAAATGAGGTCACTTCCTGTCTGAACACCTGGCACAGCACCCTGCCCTCAGCCCTTAGCACTGGCCGTGGGGCTACCGGGACCCAGCATGTCAGCAGCCTGACCGCACAAGCCTGACCGCACAAGCCTGACCGCACAAGCCTGACCGCACAAGCCTGACCGCACAAGCCAGCCAGTTAGGCCTGCTGGAAAAAAGGCAGTCCCCCCATTCTCTCCAGTTTAACTGCCCTAGCCGATGAGCAACTATTCAATATTATTTTATTCAGCTGGCCTGAAGGGCGTTGGGCATATTCTCTTTATATTATTTATGGGGCATTGCTTTACTGTCAATTCAGGACACTTTCAGAACTACATGCGGAAAACACACATTTTACAACACAAAGATACAGCAGCAAGGCACACATACATGCATTATCCGCGACGGGTCTTCAGGGATCGGTAAAATAAGTTTCCTCCAAATCAAATGATTGTTCTCATCGACCTCGATCTTCGCAGCGCGTCTGTAAACAAATTGCAGATGAAGTTTGCGTGATGTGCAAGATCCTCTGACCTTCTCACATTGCACCGAGAATAAAACTAGGGCTCAAACTGCAATACTTCATCCAATACTTTGCTCTAATTAAGTAAAGTCTTGGCTTTATTTCAAACTACAGAAAGAAAAAAAAACCTTGAAACCTAAATTTAGCCTTTTTACTTTAAAAAATGGCCTTGCCAAAATGACTGGTACCCCTTGGAGTAATTAAATAAACCTGATTGGACGAAGTTCATTGGTGAAGGTTTGATAATGTTGTGGGGTTGCCTAGCACACACAAGCCTTTTCATCATAAGCACACATACAGAGCGGAGAACTCACCTGCTTATCTCATCAACTGCGTCTTCCACAGACGCATCAGGAGGCTGGATGTGGCCTCCATTGACGCACACGCAACACACCGGCTGCAAGGGCACGGAAACAAGCAGCGAACAGTGTCGGGCCTTTATGCAATAGTGCACTTCATCACCCAGTCAGAATGGGGGGTGGGACTGCAATGCCTCATTCTGTTAAGGCATTGTGTGTGTGTGTGTGTGTGTGTGTGTGCGCGTGTGTTTGTGTGTGTGTGTGTGTGTGTGTGTGTGTGTGTGTGCGCGTGTGTGCCGATCATGCTCCACAAACGTATTGTCGAGTGAAACTCTGTCCTGCACTGACTGCCACTCACTTCCGTGCAGAGACAGCACAGCGCCTGACAGGTGGATTACTCAACGTGCCCTTCTGCACATGCTCAGATAACCACAGCCAGGGCCCGGAGCCGAAGGTAACTGCAGGAACAGTGACTTGACCATGTGACTCTAGGGGAGGGCAGTGATTTGACCATGTGACTCTGGAGGAGGGCAGTGACTTGACCATGTGACTCTAGAGGAGGGCAGTGACTTGACCATGTGACTCTGGAGGAGGGCAGCGTGTATATGGGCACAATCACAGACAGACTCACCCGTGCTACTCTGGAGTACGAGGCCAAAGCTATGGACACCGTGGCACCGAGAGACAGGCCAAACAGCGCAACGCGGTCAGTGGCCACCAGGGGGTGCTCCTGCACAATTCTGAAGGCCGTCTATAACAGAACAGAGAAATAACAGTGGTTCAGCTGAGTGCACACAGCTCACTGGCCTTTCTCAATGAAGGCTAGGCCCATACAGAATACAGTCAGTAAAGACCTGGGCAACACACGCAGTACTCAGTTACGATATTATAAGTATTTTTGCGCAAAGAGGTCACGTGTGTGGAGCTGTGACCCCCTCCCTCAGTGAATCTGGGTCAAAGGTAACTGCTTGGACCCTGCACTGCACGTTTCACAGTACATTTCAGAAGATACACACAACCAGGAAGAGGAAATGTAAAGGGAAATTATTTACTCCTGAAATTAGTTTATTTTTTTAAATTTTGTCTGTGTCAGAGGAAAAATCAGAAATTTACCTCAAAATAACTGATTGTAAGAGCACCAGGTGTGCCAAGATGTTTGTTGAGAGGAAGGTACTCCATCGCCAGGGAGACAAAGCCATGTGACGCCAGGAGGGCAGAGCGATACTCCACCAGACCGCCCCCTCCTCCCCACATGTCCAGAACACCAGGGAAGGGTCCAGGGCCTGAAAGCACACAACACCTTTACCTGTAAACACACACTGCACTGGACCTCATCCTTACCTGTAACACACACTGCACTGGACCTCATCCTTACCTGCAAACACACACTGCACTGGACCTCATCCTTACCTGTAAACACACACTGCACTGGACCTCATCCTTACCTGTAACACACACTGCACTGGACCTCATCCTTACCTGTAAACACACACTGCACTGGACCTCATCCTTACCTGTAAACACACACTGCACTGGACCTCATCCTTACCTGTAAACACACACTGCACTGGACCTCATCCTTACCTGTAAACACACACTGCACTGGACCTCATCCTTACCTGTAAACACACACTGCACTGGACCTCATCCTTACCTGTAACACACACTGCACTGGACCTCATCCTTACCTGTAAACACACACTGCACTGGACCTCATCCTTACCTGTAAACACACACTGCACTGGACCTCATCCTTACCTGTAAACACACACTGCACTGGACCTCATCCTTACCTGTCTAACACACCTGCACAGCTAAACACACATTGCATTAGACATCCTGGCCTGTATTACCAGGCCTGTGTTACCCGGCCTGTATTACCTGATCTGTCTTCCCTGGTCTGTGTCACCTGGTCTGTGTTACCTGATCTGTCTTACCTGGTCTGTGTTACCTGGTCTGTATTACCAGGCCTGTCTTACCTGCCCTGTGTTACCTGGTCTGTATTAACAGGCCTGTCTTACCTGGCCTGTGTTACCTGGTCTGTATTACCTGGTCTGTCTTACCTGGTCTGTGTTACCTGGTCTGTATTACCAGGCCTGTGTTACCTGGTCTGTATTACCAGGTCTGTGTTACCTGGCCTGCATTACCTGTCCTGTACTATCTGGTCTGCATTACCTGCACTGTACTATCTGGTCTGTACTATCTGGTCTGTATAATCTGGTCTGTATTACCTGTCCTGTACTATCTGGTCTGTATTACCTGGTCTGTACTATCTGGTCTGTATTACCTGTCCTGTACTACCTGGTCTGTATTACCTGTCCTGTACTATCTGGTCTGTACTATCTGGTCTGTATTACCTGTCCTGTACTATCTGGTCTGTACTATCTGGTCTGTATTACCTGACCTGTACTATCTGGTCTGTATTACCTGGTCTGTACTATCTGGTCTGTATTACCTGTCCTGTACTATCTGGTCTGTATTACCTGACCTGTACTATCTGGTCTGTATTACCTGACCTGTACTATCTGGTCTGTACTATCTGGTCTGTATTACCTGGTCTGTACTATCTGGTCTGTATTACCTGTCCTGTACTATCTGGTCTGTATTACCTGGTCTGTACTATCTGGTCTGTATTACCTGGTCTGTACTATCTGGTCTGTATTACCTGTCCTGTACTATCTGGTCTGTACTATCTGGTCTGTATTACCTGGTGGCAGGAAGAAGGTCCCTTTGACTCCGTTCTGATTGGCTTCCACCCTGCGCACGCCGGGGGCCAGATACCAGCGCTCGGCGACAGCGCAGGCCAGGGGCGTGGCCTCCCGAAAGCCCTGGCTGACGTGGCCTCTGTGCACGGACAGGTGGACCAGCATCGGAGAGCAGACGTCCCTCTTCCTCAACCTGTAAGAGCAGCAGTGCTTCCAACCAGCATCGCCATTCATCATTTCACCCTGGTCCCCACGCTACAGACATAACAAAAGACCTTCCACTGGGTTGCGCGTGTGTACATTAACATTATGTGTAACGCCAGACTGCGCCTGCAATCAATACAGCTAGCTAACCATAGCATAACAGTGCTGCTACTCACTGCTCCTCCTAGAGAGCGCACCTGACCTCCTGACAGAGCGTTACAGGTGTGGGAGTTCACCTGAGTCCGGGTCTGCTCCCAGGTACCGGCCTCATGCTCCAGAGCAGCCCCATGGGCTCGATGCCCAGGTACGAGCCTCCCACACTGGCATGCTCTGCAGCTGCAAGCACAAAGCCAAGCACAGACCCAGCAGCCAGGTTAGCACACCACGCTAACCCTGCAAGAGCAGCCACGCCTGCCCCAGACTGATGCCCCACTAGGTAAAGGTGTCACCGCTGTCACCAAATCCACGTTTCACCAAACAAAGCGTGGGAACTGTGGAGCGCACCTTAAACACCTTTCCCAGGTGGACTGTATGAGAGAGGAGAGGTGTGCTGTGTGTCAGTCCTGTGATGAGAGGGGAGAGGTGTGCTGTGTGTGTCAGTCGTGTGATGAGAGGGGAGAGGTGTGCTGTGTGTGTCAGTCATGTGATGAGAGAGGAGAGGTGTGCTGTGTGTGTGTCAGTCGTGTGATGAGAGGAGAGGTGTGCTGTGTGTGTGTCAGTCGTGTGATGAGAGAGGAGAGGTGTGCAGTGTGTGTGTCAGTCGTGTGAATGTTGGTTTTGTTCGGGGGCTCCAGACCTGTGACGGTTCCCTGCGCGTCGCTGACGTAGTGTCCGAACGCCTCCCAGAAGTCCCCGTCCTCAGACTGGTGCAGGGCGTGGAGAGTGACCCCCTGTCCCGACCGCAGCTGCCGAACCACAACCTCAAACTTCTCATCCACCAGAGCCCGGGAGGGCGTCACTGTGAGCAGGGGGCCAGGGGCCGGTCCAGACGTCACCGTGAGCAGGGGGCCAGGGGCCGGGCCAGACATCATCCTCGCTGATTCCGCGCTCGCTTACCTCCAGAAGACAAAAGCTGTACATCTGCGTTTGAGACTGGGTGCCAGCGTATGTGCATGCATTTTTAATCTCACAGAACAGGCCTGTCAGCATTCACCTACTTTCACCATTCGTTCATATTACTGTGTAGGCTGTGCGGTGTGAAAAAGGCACTTCTGAAAATGTAACCCATTCTCTGAATGTGAAGATATCATCGCAGACAATGTAGTGAGTAAAGTTTGTTTTGTAGTGCCTCAGAAAATTGTATTCAGTTTGAAAGAAGGGTGTAATAAAAATGAAAAAATTCTGAATTTTTAATGAAAAAGAATTTTAACAAAACAGTATGTTTAATTATATTTTGAAGAGTTGTTTACAAAATTAATCTTACAGTACAAACTTAGTACAGGCTTGAAGTATGACTACCAAAATATTTGCATAGTCAATCAGACATTTAAAAAAAATTAAAATCTGATAGTGCTGAGAGTTCAGGCTTCCCCCTCCCACTCCTCCAGCGTGTCTTCTTTGCATATTGTAGTCAGTAAAGTTGGTTTTTTGTAGTGCCTCAGATAATTGTGTTCATTTCAAATAATTGTGTAATAAAAATTAAGAAATTAAAAATATTTCTGTTCACATATTTTAAGATATAACTTAGCGGGATGGCATGCCCCATACCTATACAGTACCGAGAGTTTGGCACTGCTAGTTTTGAAGGGTGTATGTTACTGTTTTAATTCCGTGGTGCTCTTGAAAAAATTGTATTAGGATTATTATGGTTCAGCACGGACATGCACAGCGGTTCTGGTGAAAAAGGCCGCTGCTCCCTTCACATTTTTAAAGAATATTAACCTCCCATTAGTAGCCTACGCTATCATCCATGTGTAGCATGTTCTTCCCTCACGTGCAGCAGAATAACCCGGTTATGAGGACATAAATGAATGTACGCTATCTACACAGCCACCGGTCAAAATGTAGTCCCGTCGGACCCGTTGGACCAGCCAGTGTTCACGTATGCATCGGCTACCGTAATGTCATGAGTTTTCAACAGTAGCCTGTAACACTTAATCAGATATTATACCGCATATTAGTGAGGCATTTCCCACTAATTTAATGAAAAACACATTCCCTAAAACAAGTAACCTATTCATCAACGTAGCAGACCAATGGCATACGTAGGCTAAATCGGAAAAGCTTTATGCCACTGTCCGTGGGACGTTTTAGCATGTAGGCTAGCAAAACGGAGCAAGCAAGAACTTGAACTTGTATGTAATAAAGCAACTTACCTGCGGTGGAGTCCGACTGATCTGATCTGGTAGTACACAGTCCAACGAGCTAAATACGCGTCGAGAAGAGGGCGTAGCTTGACTGTATGGGCAAAACTACACACCCAATACGAATGCTAGTATACCACATTTGATATTCAGCCTACTGGGTGTATAGATGTACACAGAGGCACACAATAATGGCTCGCGAATCCTGTCCCTTTTACTAGCTACATAGGGCTAGTGCGACATGCTATACCTACGGAGGTAGGCTATTTGCCTGTAAAATTAAAGCTAGCCTACGCATTCTCCGAAATTATTGAACTGATTTCACTAAATTGAATCCAATCTAATCTTTCTTCGGTCCCAAAGGCGATAAGATGTCATGAGGGAACTGCCAATCCTCTTAAACAGATGTGATGGCGCGCAGAAAACAGTTTTGACCCCAACATAACAAAAATACCTTGTAAATATGGAAGCACTGTAAGTCATATTTTTCGTATAACTTCACGGCACTATGAATTTGACCACATTGACACCGATGCGAGTTAAATCCACCCAAACCTCCAGGGATGTTCTTTACTAGTAAACCAATGGTCCTTTACTTCTTTGATGAATTGTGATTTCATGTACATTGGGCAACTGGGATGCAGAGGTCCAAGCCAACTACACTAACGCTAAAGAACATCAGATTTTTGGCGTTTGCCAGTATCACCCACTGAAACGACTCTTTCCAGATACTTCACCGACAGAACATCTGGGCTCAAGACTACAGTGTGCAGTACTGTACAAATACCCCAATTTCACATGGAGGTTACAAATTATAAAAAACAGCAGAACTGGCTAAAACCATCCACCTAAAGGTATGCCAATTTAGTGTGTGCACTCTAACAGACCTAGCCTTTAGTCAGGCTTTTAAAATTATTTATTAATTTTTTTTACTATAATTGGAAATTGACTCTCATTCTTTCTTTACATTTCAATTCAATCAGACCTGTGCTACTTCTGTTCATGGTTAAAAGGCAAAGTCTAGAACAGGTATGTGCATGCTGGCGGGCCGCAGTTTTATGAAGGCTTCTTCTTCCAACTACACTCATTCTAGTCATTATCTGTACACGCCAAAAATGATGACACTGCAGATTAGACCCCAATAAAATCTTTCGGCTGGGAGAACTAAAACGGTTTTCATCTGCTTATTCAAAAGGTTGGCAAGACTTTGGCAAAAATGTCTGATCATGCATAAGATTATTCATTAAGCGCAGAACTTGGTATGAAATCCAGAAGCAGATATGATCTCCCCTGGCATAAGAGCAACTCCAGAGTTGGCCAACAGCTCACTGAATTGTAAAGATAGTTATGGACACTTGTAGAGCTGGTTGAGGGCTTTCACCCCGACAGCTTGAGCCTTGAACCCATTTCAAAAACCTCGGGGTGGGAACTGTATTTCTTCCTTTAAGGAAGGAATTTGAGTGTTGTTGTTGTCAGAAGTTCTTTCAATGAAGGGCAAGAGCGCCGCTGTCAAACTTTTGGGCTTCAGTTTTTTCGCACAGGATAATGTGTGCTGATAACTGACGTTTTTTATTTAAACAACTTGTTTTTCAATTGCAATCTATTTAGATTATTGTTAATAATTAAATATTTTAGATCAACATTCGGTTGAAAGTGCTAGCTGCGCTCAACAACGAGGCGTTCTGTCCAATCGTCTTGCAGATGGGCGGGGTCCGTGGTGTCATGGCGGCCGTCACTAGCAGAGCGGAGCTGATTCTGAATAACTAGAAAGCGAGTTCCTTTGTGTCCAGCAACATAACTCCTCTGATCGCCATCATTTTCGAGGACCATATTATACAACTCTAGAAACCAACATGGGGACTGTCCACGCCAGGGTAAAGGCATCCGCAAAAAACGGAAGACCTAAACATTGTGCATGACCTACGTGCTAATATTATTCGCTGGCTAACGTTTACATTACAGCAGTCAGTGTACAGGCCGTACAGTCGATTAAACAAGGTCCACTTGGCCATGTCAAGGGCAACATAAATGACCTATGTCAACGAGATATAGCCTACAATGTAATATCTGCAATTAGAGTATTATGCTTGGGCGTGTATCTGTTAATTATATTGTAACAGAACAACAATGCAAGCAAAATTATTTAAGTGAAGAAACTGAACCAAAACATTAAGTGACATTAGCCGGCTAGCTACTGTAATCATCACTGTAGAAAGCGAGATAGCCCATTTCAGACTTGGGTTAGCTAACGCTACACCTCATCCGCGTCTGCACGACAATGCAGCTAGCGAAACTATGAACCTTCATGCCTGCAGTGGCTTGTGTACGGGGAAAGATGGACGTCCGAGCGCACAGAAATTATTTTTTATTGCGAATTGCTTGCCAGATTTGACACAGTCAGCTGCCAATTAAGAATGAGATATTTACAGGATGGTAGCTAACGGACCGCTTTATTTATGTACCGCTGTACAGAGTCTCGATCCCCTCCCAATGCACGGACCCGAGCTGGGGGTTCATGTCGATGATGTGGACCTGGTGGAAGTGCAGCCGGAGACCAAGCAAGAGATTCTTGAAAACAAAGACGTGAGTTCGGGCCAGCTGTGTGTGTGTAAGATACTTTGGAACACGTGACATAGAGTATTTGTATTGCGGTATTGGTCGTGCTCTTGATGTGCACTTTTGTACATCGCTTTGGATAAAAGCGTCTAGCTACTAAATAAATGTAATGTGATGCTCCGCCTGGTCAAGGGACGATTAGTCTATAGCTATTAAAATGCGGTGTATTTATGGTCGCAGTGGGTGTGATTATAAAAGGAGATTATTTAGCTTTATTTTAAATATTAATTTCCTTGGGTAGGGGCCAGAGCACTATCGGAGAATGCCAGGAAGCATCTTTAACGTGCACGCCTCTTTCAGGTTGTAGTGCAACACGTACACTTAGATGGCCTGGGAAGAACAAAAGAAGACTTTCTGACACATGAGATCGCAGACGTCTTCACTGCCAAGAACCTCATTGACGTAAGTATCCTCACGCCTCGCAGACAAGAGAAACGTACTTCCTGGATGGGGTTTAGCCGATGCCCTGTGACATACCTACAGACAGCAACGTGTTTGAGCACGCGTGTTCGCCTAGCTGTGGTGGTCACGCGTGACCCGAGAGATATCATTTTTTCCACATGCCTCTAAAACACACGCTAAACAGGTCCTCTATGTTGTACAACAACCTCTTATTCCCAGGAACAACAAAAAATGACATCATAACCCCTCGCCATGGCGACCTACCTGCCGTGGCTCCGTAGATGCCGGCTGTGGGCTGGTCCTGAAGCTGAGCAGTGTTGTGTGTGCTGTGTCCCCCGCAGGTCATGAAGAAGTCCCACGACGCCAGACAGAAGCTGCTGCGCCTGGGAATATTCAGACAGGTGGAGGTGGTCATCGACACCTCCCAAGGTGCTCCACTGCTCCCTGCCTGTAGCGCCACAAAGCCCTGTGTTCATTAAAGCAAGCCTGGCTCTGGCCTGGCAGGGCTGGTTCAGGACCATGGAGTTCAGGACAGTAGGGTGCTGCAGGGGACTGAGAATTTACCCAGTATCCAGATTTCCTGTTCACTCTACCCTTCAGCAAGACACCTGACTCGCCTGCAGCTCTGTGAATGCTCTGGATAAGAGAACATAGTGTAATGTGTACGTGCTGCGGTGTAAAGATACATTTTGGTCGGTCTGGGTTAAGTGTAATGTCAGGTAGATTTCCTCTAGGTGATCTCTGTGGACAGTGTGTGTCTGTAGTGTAACCACTGACCAAGACTGTGTGTCTGTAGAGTAGTTGACTGACTGCCTGCATGTCTGTAGAGTAGCTGACAGACTGCCTGGCCGGTCACTGGCAGGCTTGGTCACTGACAGCGCTGGGGCTGACGAGGCCTGTGCTCTGTAGGGGACGGCGCCCTGCCCAACGGGCTGGATGTGACCTTCGAGGTGACGGAGCTCAGGAGGGTGACGGGAAGCTACAACACCATGGTGGGAAACAACGAAGGGAGCATGGTGAGACCTCGCCCGCCTCCGCACGGGGCACGGCAGTCACATGACCCTGCGCGGGGCACGGCGGTCATGTGACCCGGTTCACCTCTCCCCGCAGGTGCTGGGCATCAAGCTGCCGAACTTCCTGGGCCGGGCGGAGAAGCTGACCTTCCAGTTCTCCTACGGCACCAAGGAGACGTCCTACGGCCTGTCCTTCTTCAAGCCTCAGCCCGGAAACTTCGACCGCAAGTATGGAGGGCCCCTCCCTGAGGACAGAAACTCTTTTACCCTCAGCAGTTTCTGGCCTGCTGTCTGCTTCCTGAATGTAGACAGGGATAATAATAGAGGGATAACACAGGCATGACATCACCTTGCTGATACAAGACAGAGAGGAGCTCTCTACCAATCACAGACTATACTATATGTATAGCAACCAACAACAACAGCAACTGTGATTGGTAGATACTTTCTGGCTTCTGTAATACCCATGGGGGTCCCAGATGTATAGCTAGAAAGTAGACTCCTATCAAATTGGATCCTTAATCCTTTTACTCAAGTTTTAAATGCTTTAGGTTTTCATTCAATCAAATCGGTTTTCCTTGATAAGTTCTGCCCCAATGAACAGAAACTGATGAACAATAACTCAGCTTCCGTAGCTTGTAAATTCCATGTTGTCTGGTTTTGATTTTAAGGTCTGGCCGCTAAACGTTTTTTTTTTTTTGCAGCTTCTCTCTGAACGTGTACAAAGTGACAGGGCAGTTCCCCTGGAGCTCGCTGAGGGAGACGGACCGCGGCGTCTCCACCGACATTAACGTAAGAGACCCTCCGGGAGCATCACAGCGCTCACAGTGCGCTTTACTGCCACTTACTCTCTGAGCATTTTTCAGTTGATTTCCTGAAATGAGTTTTGTATTTACACACTGTGGGCACTCTGTATGCTTGCTGCGTGGGCTGAAGTACCTTGTCTAAGGGCACTGCTGGATTCGAGGGTGAGTCGGTTGTTGCCGTGGTGATCGAGTGTCATTGGTCCCACCCTCTCCTGCAGTTCCCCATCTGGAAGACCAATCACACGCTGAAGTGGGAGGGAGTGTGGCGGGAGCTGGCCTGCCTGGGCCGCACGGCGTCCTTCGCCGTCCGAGAGGAGAGCGGCCACACCCTCAAGTCCTCCCTGTCGGTAAGCCCCTCCCCCTTTCCCCCGGGTCACTGCGTAGGAAGCCGCACGCATGTGCAGCTCCTCTCAGCGTTCTCTCAGTCAGACAGTAATATGCAGCACTCGCATACAGGACTATAATACAACATGTCTCTCACACAGCAGTATTACATAGACTGTTTATTATCAGACTGTTTCCTGCCTAATTTGTTATCTCCTCCCCCCAACAGCATGCCATGATGATTGACACCAGGAACTCTGCCATCTTCCCCCGGAGAGGTGCCTTGCTGAAGATAAACCAGGTGTGTGTGTGTGCATACGGGCTGCTGAGTGGCTCATCCTGAGATGTGAATGTGTCTCATGGTGTGCAGTCTGTGGTCTGGCCACAGACTGACCTGATTGGTTGATCGGTGCATAAGAACCTGACCTGATTGGCTGTGTTGCACACAGGAACTGGCTGGCTACACTGGGGGCGACGCCAGCTTCCTGAAAGAGGACGTGGAGCTCCAGCTGAACAAGCGTCTGTTCTGGGACTCGGTGAGAGAACTCTCCCTGCTGAACGCATGAACGCGGGAGTGATTCGCATATAAAATGCACCTACTTTATTAATCATAAAGTGAATTAGAGAAAATCTGGCATTCTGGACATTGTAGTTCCTCTCTTAGGTCCTGTCTGTCTCGCTGTGGGGGGGCATGCTGCTGCCATTCGGAGACAAGCCCACCTGCATCGCGGACAGGTGAGTCCATTCAGAGGGGTCTGGGTGTGCTGACTGGATTGGGAATGGTCTGTGGTGAATTGTAGACTAACTGTGGAATGGTCTGTGCTGAATTGTAGACTAACTGTGGGATGGTCTGTGCTGAATTGTAGACTAACTGTGGGATGGTCTGTGCTGAATTGTAGACCAACTGTGGGATGGTCTGTGCTGAATTGTAGACTAACTGTGGGATGGTCTGTGCTGAATTGTAGACTAACTGGGGGATGGTCTGTGCTGAATTGTAGACTAACTGTGGGATGGTCTGTGCTGAATTGTAGACTAACTGTGGGATGGTCTGTGCTGAATTGTAGACTAACTGTGGGATGGTCTGTGCTGAATTGTAGACTAACTGTGGGATGTGTCTCAGGTTCTACCTGGGCGGCCCCACCAGTGTGAGGGGCTTCAGCATGTACAGCATCGGCCCTCAGAGTGAAGGTGAAGCCTCACGCCGCCTCACGCTGCCTCACACTGCCTCACACGCAAACACGCTCTTTAAAGGAGATGGAGGATAACAGATTGTTGGGTGCAGGGGAGGATGATGGGTAGAATGTCAGTGTGTACCTGTTCTTGGTGTCGCAGGGGACTACCTGGGCGGGGAGGCCTACTGGGCGGGCGGGGTCCATCTCTACACCCCCCTGCCCTTCCGGCCGGGGCGGGGCGGATTCGGGGACCTCTTCAGGACACACTTCTTCCTCAACGCTGGCAACCTGTGTAACCTGAATTATGGTGCGTAGCTGGGAGAGCTGTGTAACAACAATAATAATCATACTTGCCATAATGAAGTAAAGATGCAAATACATGTGGACCTCTGTCAGTGAAAAGATGTACAGGAGCCATTTCACGGATTTACACGTGATTACAGGCGTGTGTGGTGTGTGTGTGTGTGTTTGCGTGTGTGTCTGTAAATGTGTGTGTGTGTTCTCAGGTGAGGGGCCGCAGGCTCACCTGCAGAAGTTGGCGGAGTGTATCCGCTGGTCGTACGGAGCGGGGATCTTACTGCGCCTGGGGAACATCGCACGACTGGAGCTCAACTACTGCATTCCCATGGGAGTCCAGAGTGGAGACAGGTACGGCAGCCCACACCTGTAACAGCCAGGGTCACTACAGGAGGACCACCAGTGGGGAGATCCATTTACAGGGGAGTGCACATTTCTCACAAATATGAAAATCAGTTCTACTTCCCATTGAATCTGACATCCCACAGAATGCACAGGCTCATTTCCTTTCCTGTTGTAATGTAGTGTGTTGAACACAGAAGCCCTATCTTCATCTCTGCCTCTGTTCTCCCTCCTTTCAGGATATGTGACGGCATTCAGTTTGGGGCAGGGATCCGCTTCCTGTGATGTCATCAGCTACCCAGTTCCTACAGAGAATTGTGGGAAGAGTAGTTTTTTTCCATTATTATTATGACTGCCCCCCTTTTTTATATATTGTAATGAGTGGAGCACTCCCAGAGGGACAAAGCACGCACCTGGCCCACATGGGCCAGTCACAGTCCCTGTCGTTTTGGCTTAGCCCTGCCCCTTTATTTACTTTGAACAAATCATGTACGCCGTGTGTTTGAAACCAGCCAATCAGATGACTTGTGCAGAGACCGAGACCTCCGCTCCAGGCACTTCCTACCTCCTGTGGCCAGTACATCATCATCGCACAACAGAGCTGTAATCCTAAAGCCGGGCGCTAGGACAGTCTGCCAGAATAACACTACACCTGCCAGCTCACCCCCAGACCAGCCGCCTGACTGGACCAGTAGTGGAGATCTCGCCACCAGTGTGCTCTTATACGTCCTATATGAATGTTGTCTGAATGCTTATGCACATAAATAAATCTTTTTTTTTTTTCCACCCACCACTTTGTCTGGTTTTCTTAAGCTGCACAGATTCAAAGTACTGCCACAAACCACTGATAGCCTGAATTACTTTCTGCCGTTCAGTTAAGAGTCTGGTTTGTTACTGTGGACTCCTGTGGCTACTGTGGTTTCCACAAACGGAAAGGGTTGCAGTATAATTTCAGTTCAGCAGGGGGCAGCATGAATTAATGAAAATGAACTAAAGCCTTATGGCCCTGTAGGGAATCAGCTTCGCGCAAAAATAAAGACACCCATCAAGAATGAATCCGTCCGTCCGAACTTAGCAGCTAGGTTCCTGTAGTCACCCACAACTCAGATTAGATATAAATTACCCCGATTGGCCAGATAAAAGCACTTTAGCGAGACCCAACACATTTTGACCTATAACTACTGAACCTTCTGTGCTAGAATCTGAATTCTTTTTCTCCCGGATTCCCTGCCTCCAGATGAACAGAAAGCCTCCAAGACCAAAATGGCTTTTGGATTTTCTTGCATTTTTCTAAAAAATCTGCCTCCTAGAAAGTTTGACCCTTTGGCATCCAACTTCTATTCAGGAGGATCTAAAATCCCAGGACAAGAAAAGTTTCTGCGTTAATGTTTAATCATCATAAAACTTGAGAACTGCAGTCCATTGGTTTGGTGTAAACCCGTCAATATGTGGCACAATAGCAAACACGGTCATAACTCCTAAACCAACGGCTGGATCAAGCACTAGGACACCAGGGATTCCTGAACAAACTAACCTGTGGCTCAAATTTATCAGAAGCATTCAGAAAACTAAAAGAGTGCTAATCAAAAAAACAAGCTAGTGTTACGGACCAGCTGAAAGACAGCTCGTGATAGGCTAAAACTGTGCGGGGTTTGAGTGGCAGCCGCTCCTCCTGAACACTATTTTAAGCGCAGAAGTTGGCTCAGGGCCCTGTGGGAGGCTGGTCCTCACTTCTGCTGGGAAAAAGCGGTGAACCTTTGAACCAGGAAAACCTGTGCAGGGCAGTTTGATGTGGACAGCAGTGGATGTGTGTTTGATTACACCTCCCTGACTGTGCAGGAAGAGACAGCAGGGTCACCTGTCTGCAAGCTGCAGGTACACTTACCTGACTAGAGCCACTCCACACACCAGGTCCACTTACCACACTACAGCCACTCACACACCAGGTACACTTACCTGACTACAGTCACTCACACATCAGGTACACTTACCGGACTACAGTCACTCACACACCAGGTACACTTACCTGAATACAGTCACTCACACACCAGGTCCACTTACCACACTACAGCCACTCACACACCAGGTACACTTACCGGACTACAGTCACTCACACACCAGGTACACTTACCTGAATACAGTCACTCACACACCAGGTACACTTACCTGAATACAGCCACTCACACACCAGGTACACTTACCTGAATACAGCCACTCACACACCAGTCCACAGGGTACTGATCAACTCTCCTGCAATACAGGGATGCCAAAGTCAAAACAGTAAAAATGTTCCGCTGATTACTGCCATTCAAAGAACTGAACATTTAGTTTAGAAAATGTAAATGTTTTCATTAAAAGAAAAACAACTTTCAAACAATCATTCGCAGTCGATAAGTACGTAAGGTATACGTATGCCATGTACCTGTTGTAACATGCATTACCTGTGCGTGACTCAGAGAATATGACTCTGCTGTCATCCCAAGGCTAGGTTTAGAGCTCACAGATGAGGTCAGCAGTTGTTTACAGATGTGTAACCTGTTCTGAAGATTTTGGAATCCAGTCAAATCCCGATTTGTCTAGTATAACTGGATAATGCTTTATCATTGTGCTCTGACCAGTTTATCCTCAGCATGTTTACTATTAGATGGCATGAAGCCAATTTTGATTTAAATTGTCTTCCCTTTGCCATTTAGCTGAATGTTTTTAATCACAGTAAATTTCTTCAGTAATCTTTTTTTTTTTTTAAAGCAGGCTCAGGACATTTTAAAAATGAGATATGGAACTGAGAAAATATAAATGCCCTAATACTTTGTCGTAAATACAATTACACAATTGCACTGCTGAAAAATATTTGTGTACTCTGTTGGCAGGTGGACAAGTACAGGCTACCCTACAGCTGACACTCTATAGCCGAGTTCATTCTGTTTCACACGAGGCCCCAAGCCAGGCGGGACTACAGTAGAACAGACGAACCACATTCCCTCGTCACGGCCACTGTGACGTTACGTAAGCCTGTCGTGCTCCTGCCCATCCCACACCGAAGGCAAATCCCGTTCGGCCGTTGCTTCATGAATAATAAGGACCCGGATGGAAGTGCTCCAAGTACATCGCCATATTCTATACATCGTGATGTAAACCATGTACTGCCTTGTGAAATTGGATTTGAATGATACACACATTTGGCGAGTGAGCGGCTAGAATGACGCAAATCATAAAATATGACAGAAACACGCGCAGGAAAATGATGAAAAGGAAATCGTGAGCGCGCACGCTGTCCACGTTCGTGCATGCCCACTCGGTGGAGGTGCCGGGTATTCAGCAGTGGGCGGTCCATGTTCACTACCACTGTCACCTACACACGGTTGACAGACAGGTGTGCGTCGCCAGGAGCGCACGACCACCGTCTTGCTGGACGCATCCTGTATTCTGTAATTATTAAATCAGTAAACCGGCCATCATGTTGTGGACAGCCAACCAGTTCATTAGGAAATTTTCCACAAGCACGGTGAGTAACGTTCCATTCTTTATTCATGCAGTATTTATATAACATGCCACTATAGATAAATAATTAACGATGATAGTATCGGCACATGTTTACTTTGAGATGCAAGGAAATACCAACATGGGATGTCTATCTTATTGCATGTTGCAGTGCGAAGTTGAGGGTACTGTAGGTTACTCGTCGCGATGGGTCGCTACTTTGAATCATTACGGCTGGCCAGAAATTAAATCACCGCCACCCACGAACTGTTGACATAGTCCTGCAAGGTTATGTGGGTTGCCTGCGTTGACATATGTTACGAATATGTTATGTTATGTTACATAGAAGCAGTGTTTGTTGCGCCTCATCGCCACGTTGTCATACAGTAGCCTGTGTCTGCCTGCGGACTGGTTTATTACTGTACATGTTATGCGCGAGTTGCATCAGCAGAGCTGAAATTCGGGGAACACGCACGGAATCGGGTTACGCACTGGCTCGGCTCGTTAAGAAACTGGAAAACTTTCCTTTAGAATGGATATTATATTTCCTAGCACTAAAACAGCATATTAAACGAGCGTTCATTTTTTTACCACTTTGTGTTTGAATCCTGTGTTCGCAACGCAAGTTTAGCTCGCATGCGATATATTTTCTCAACCATATGTTGAAGCAAACCGAAGTGGAGAATATATGAGCAGACACTGCAGCACACGGAGATATTCGTGCATTTATTTAGTGAGTGGACTGGTTTTATTATTAACCATTCTGAACAGAATTAATGTCTCCTGGATGTATTATTGTAGCCTATGCGATTGACTAAGATTCGTCACCAATGTACTGTGTACTAATGTATAACGTGCGGTGTCGCTACAGGAATGTCAACCAAAAACCCAACACAAATGTACACTAACAGTCATTTACTGGAACGCTCTAATTAATCTATAAATGTTACCATAATACGCAACGTGACCGTAAAATTGTATTTGTCATATATAAATTTTTCTTGATGGTGAGCATAGAGAAAAGACGGCGGTTTGTGTAAAAGGAACAATAACTGCTTACACGCATCGATAAACAACTGAACAGCTGTAAAGCTAATAAAACCAGCACATCCCTGTTTTTACTTCAGGGTGTCTTCTAGCAGAAGTTCCCCCCTGTTGTTTTCTTTATCTATGGAGCATGACGCGCTAAGTGCTCTGAGATAAGACTGTCTGCAAAACTGTGTGTGCAATAAAGACTACAACCTAGGCGGTTAGACTGAATGGTGTTCCACATTTGTTAATAGCCGTCAATCACCAGGAATTGCTCTACGTGCACTCGTGCGTCATAAACATTGCACGTTCCAAAAGTTGGTCTTTAGAAGTTAGCGAAAGACTGCTGCCTGTTGGCAAAATGCAGTAGAATATCAGAGTAAAAAAAAAGACAGATTTACTGTAAGTGAAGCAGCAACATCCAACCTTGCATCCATCACAGCTAAATCTGATTAACATGAACAGTGTCCCATATGCAGATTGGTAGCTGAGATCTAAAGAGTGAACGGAGGACAGCCGTAATGTGTCTGATGGCTGCAGCCGTTGTGAACGGAACCTCATGGCAAGCCCACCATTAGCTCATTCCCTCACCCGCTGTCCATCTCTCCCCTGCACCCACAGGCATATTACCAAAATAAACTGAGGCTCGCTCTCATTGGCCAGAGCCTTTTTGGACAGGAAGTGTACACCAACCTACGGAAGCAAGGCCACAAGGTGGTGGGCGTGTTCACCGTTCCAGATAAGGATGGGAAGGCGGACCCTCTGGGTGAGTGGCAGGCGAGGGGGGGGGGGGGGCAGGACCTGGGGGGACTCCAGACCACTCCCTCTCTCACTGTCCTCCTCTTGATTTGAGCTCAACATCTGTGTCCTGCAGAGGGGGAGAGAGGCCAGGGGGAGAGTGATGACTGTCCGAAAATAAGCCACACCCCATTATCTCCATATCCCACAGTTCATTCCCCGTATTGCAGTCGCAGATACGGACACATTAATGACACGTTTACAAAGCCTAGTGGCTGAAGTGAGGTGAGTGTACAGAGACTAATCAAGGCCAACTATCATAGGTAATGGTCAGTCTTAGACACAGCATTAAATTATAATGAGTTCACCAAAAAGCATCTGGTTGCAAAAAAGGCTCATCAGCACTTGAGCCGGGGTCCCCTAAAACCGGAAAGCCAAGAATCTGTCCCCAGCGCACCCAGAATCTGTCCCCAGCGCACCCAGAATCTGTCCCCAGCGCACCCAGACCGTGCCTCTGATGAGCACGGGCTGCAGCGGCAGAGGGAGAGTGAAGTCATGCCGAAAGAAATCTCAGATCCCCCGGCTGTTTGTTTTTCCGCTCAAACAATGGCCTGTGTGTGCTCATCCCAGAGAGGGCCCAGCCAGCGGCCATCTTTCACAGGACCGGCCGTCAGACAGAAGGGGGACTCTCTGTCCCCTTAATAAGTCAAATCATTTCTCATTAGTGCCCAATTAAGCAGCGCGAGATACTGAGATTGAAAAGGAAAACACGATGTTTCCGACAGAAAGTCCGAAGCCAGGACCCTGTCAGTAGTTTTGGGCGCTCTGTGGGGCACGGGACTGTCCCAGGAACGCGGCCGGGCCGTCCTACCTACAGCAGATGCTGTGCTGGCCCAGTTAAGCAGTCTGCTGTGTCTCCCTCCCACCTGCGTTCCTGCTGCATGTGATTCCTGCACCTGTCGGGACAGCCAAGGTGAAGTGACCTTGGTGATGGGCCAGTTTAATGACTGAGGGGGAAAAGGGAGGGGGGTCAACCCCTGGCCTGGTCCCAAAACCGATCAGAGAGGACACAGCTGGTTGCTGATATCCTATCTGTGACATGTCAGAGGATTTCTGGCCCCCCTCCAGGGGACTGTCCCGCTCCCTGCCCCGCCCCCAGCACCCGCTGAGTCTTTCCTGATTAGCAGGGGGGTCAAAGTTCGGAGAACTCCAGTGTAGCAGCGTGGGGCTGGGTTAGACTAGACTGGGCCAGACTCCTCAATCCAGCCAGTCAGGTATGTACACACACACACACACACACACACACACACACACACACACACACACACAGACACAGACACACACACACACAGACACACACACACACACACACAGACACACACAGACACAGACAGAGACATACACACACACACACACACACACACACACACACACACACACACACACACACACACACACACACACACACACACACACACACACACACACACACACACACACACACACACACACACACACACACACACACACACACACACACACACACACACACACACACACACACACACACACACACACACACACACACACACACACACCAGTGACCGGTTTAGCAGGGCACATTCCAGAGCCCTAAAGAGTGAGAGTTGCTCGACTCTCAAAAGTTCCGAACATAGCAGCCGTGTCGTTGGGTAGCAGTATTTTTGACTGTCTGCTTGTGCAATTTTCAAAAGGTAAATAAAGTAAAAATAACAGCTCTTTTGATACGCATCTTATTAGTGCAATCTGAGTTAAAGCATGTTAGCCCATTATTTTCCTCCAAATTAGTAGATTTAGCCAGCAGATAACGTTAGATAAAAGAATATTTTGTTAATATTTCCATATTTCTTTAAAGCAGCTATCCTTGGGGAAAGCAGAGAAGGTAACAAATAGAGAATCACAGCTCTGAATAACACTATTTTTTAAAATCTATGATCAAAGGGCATAGAGTATGTGAGTGGTGGGTTCTGGGTTGCCAGTTCTATACCCCTGCATGAGACCACTGTATTTTTTGTGATATGACTTTGAGGGTGTAACTCTTGTAAACCCCCCCACAGCTGTGATAGCGGAGAAGGACGGGACGCCCGTGTTTAAGTTCCCGCGCTGGCGTGTGAAGGGGCAGCCAATCCCGGAGGTGGTGGAGGCCTACAAGGCGGTGGGGGCGGAGCTCAACGTCATGCCCTTCTGCAGCCAGTTCATCCCCATGAACGTCATCGACCATCCGACCCACGGCTCCATCATCTACCACCCCTCCATCCTGCCGCTGCACCGCGGCGCCTCCGCCATCAACTGGTGAGTGAAGGGCAGACTGACCAATAGGGAGGCCGAAACGCCAAGAAGGAACAGCGGACTGACCAATCAGAAGGAGTGAAATAACAGGAGTGCAGACGTATCAATAGTGAGGGTCACACTGACTAAGGAGAAACACAGCTGCTCAGACTCCTGAGAGCAACTGATCAGCATGCAGTCGGCTTTTCTCACTGAACTGCAGGGTTTAATTGGGCTTGACTGTCATAGTCACAGAAAACTATCATAATCAAGTCCAACTCTCAAAGTCAAGCCCAACTGTCATAGTCAAGCCCAACTGTCATCATCAAGCCCAACAGTCACAGTCAAGGCCAACTCTCAAAGTCAAGACCAACTGTCATCATAAAGTCCAACTCTCATAGTCAACCCTAACTGTCATTATCCAGCTCCTCTGCACCTGACTTGAAAAAAAGAGGATATTCAGGCAGGTGTGGGGCAGGAGGGAGGGGCCAAGCTGAAGCAGAGGGACATTTGTTCGACCTGGCTTAGACTGAGTGGCACAGATGACTCAGGAGGCCCGTGCGGTTATAAATACTCCAGCCACATGTGGATCTCTGAGGCTCTTCCCAGGATTGTGATCCGTTCACACACCCTCCGCTCTGCTGTGGCACAGCCCTGAGTGTCAGGTGTCAGGTGGCAGTTAGAGTCAGGGGGGTTCATGTGTCCTGCTGAGAAACTATCCCACAGGATTCACACGGGGCTCTACTCCTGACCTAATCTGCAATAGAGGCCTCACTGTGTGTGACTGTCTCAGTGTGTCACAGTAACTAAACCACAAGGCTACATGGTCCAGTTCCCCAGATTCATGCTATATCATTACCACAGCCAGCAGTGGGAAATCAGGCATGGATAATGCTCAATGTAAAGTCACAGAGTTGACTGAACCGACACATAAGAGGAACATTCAAAAGGCGGTGTTACCTTTTGCTAGCCTGGGGTTCCAGCGTCGCTTGCTGTTTATGTACAGGAAGGGGCGTAGCCAATAAATTGAAGGTGGGGTCAGCACTTGTAGGGCAGAGCCAGTGTGACCAGGCTCTTGTGTGTTCTCAGGACACTGATCCAGGGGGACAAGAAGGCGGGGTTCTCCATCTTCTGGGCGGATGACGGGCTGGACACTGGACCCATCCTGCTCCAGAGGGATTGTCCGGTGGAGCCCAACGACACCGTTGACTCCCTGTACAACCGCTTCCTGTTCCCCGAGGGGATCAAAGCCATGGTAACTATGGAGATTTCACCAGGCAGCTTATAACCATCTCATGTATGCTCATGTCAACTGATCATAAGTGGGGAGAATCTTGCAAATGAGCATGAGTGTGTGTATCCTTGCTATGGGATATGTAAAAATAAACGCTAAGTTTTGTGAACAGGGCAGGTAGAAGGGTATGTACTGTAGGGGCATGTACTGTAACTGAGTTTGGCGGGTGGTGCAGGTGGAGGGGTATGTACTGTAACAGTTTGGCGGGTGGTGCAGGTGGAGGGGTATGTACTGTAACTGAGTTTGGCGGGTGGTGCAGGTGGAGGGGTATGTACTGTAACTGAGTTTGGCGGGTGGTGCAGGTGGAGGGGTATGTACTGTGACTGAGTTTGGCGGGTGGTGCAGATGGAGGGGTATGTTCTGTGACTGAGTTTGGCGGGTGGTGCAGGTGGAGGGGTATGTTCTGTAACTGAGTTTGGCGGGTGGTGCAGGTGGAGGGGTATGTACTGTGACTGAGTTTGGCGGGTGGTGCAGGTGGAGGGGTATGTTCTGTAACTGAGTTTGGCGGGTGGTGCAGGTGGAGGGGTATGTACTGTAACTGAGTTTGGCGGGTGGTGCAGGTGGAGGGGTATGTACTGTAACAGTTTGGCGGGTGGTGCAGGTGGAGGGGTATGTACTGTAACTGAGTTTGGCGGGTGGTGCAGGTGGAGGGGTATGTTCTGTAACTGAGTTTGGCGGGTGGTGCAGGTGGAGGGGTATGTACTGTAACTGAGTTTGGCGGGTGGTGCAGGTGGAGGGGTATGTACTGTAACAGTTTGGCGGGTGGTGCAGGTGGAGGGGTATGTACTGTAACTGAGTTTGGCGGGTGGTGCAGGTGGAGGGGTATGTACTGTGACTGAGTTTGGCGGGTGGTGCAGGTGGAGGGGTATGTACTGTGACTGAGTTTGGCGGGTGGTGCAGGTGGAGGGGTATGTACTGTAACTGAGTTTGGCGGGTGGTGCAGGTGGAGGGGTATGTACTGTGACTGAGTTTGGCGGGTGGTGCAGGTGGAGGGGTATGTTCTGTAACTGAGTTTGGCGGGTGGTGCAGGTGGAGGCGGTGCAGCTGATAGCCGATGGGAAAGCCCCCCGGGTCCCGCAGACAGAGGACGGGGCGAGTTACGAGGGAATACAGAAGAGGTCCAACGCCAAGGTGAGCCACTCACACAGCGCTAAGGGGTGTGGTCAGGCAGGTGAGCCACTCACACAGCGCTAAGGGGTGTGGTCAGGCAGGTGAGCCACTCACACAGCGCTAAGGGGTGTGGTCAGGCAGGTGAGCCACTCACACAGGCGCTAAGGGGTGTGGTCAGGCAGGTGAGCCACTCACACAGGCGCTAAGGGGTGTGGTCAGGCAGGTGAGCCACTCACACAGGCGCTAAGGGGTGTGGTCAGGCAGGTGAGCCACTCACACAGGCGCTAAGGGGTGTGGTCAGGCTCGGGGAAAGGGCAGCTGTCCAATCACAGAGTCGGAACAGGAGTCAAAGGGCTTCAGTAATTTCAAATGACAAATTAACGTAATTTAATAATTAGTATATTTGCCAATACATTGTAGTGTTGCGACACATTAATAATGCATTTACCTTCCTCCATAAGGGAATCCCGTAAACTTACAGGAATTTATCTCGAGGCAGTTGAGTTGTTGTTGGAGATGAACTTGGGGCCCAGCTGCAGGTTGTTGTTCTTGCTCCATTCCTGAGGACGTATTTCAGGCCATGGCCCGAGGGGGAGGGGGTGGGCAGCTGTGCTTCAGCTGGCAGCTGTCCCTCTGGTTCCTAGAGGGTCACCCAAGAAGGGCCTGGGGAGGGGGTAAGGGGGAGAAGTCTCACCCTCTCACCCTGCCCAGGCGGAGGGAGGGAGGGAGAGGTCACTCAAGTTCAAGGCGTCTGTGGTCTCCTACAGGTCAACCTCGCTCAGCCTGCGGAGGTCATCCACAACTGGATCCGTGGCCACGACAAAGTCCCCGGGGCCTGGACCCTCATCAACGGAGAGGTAGAGAGGCGCGCACCCACCCCCACACACACACCCACGACCAACACCAAGTACACACACACACTCACAACCCTCACCAAGTACACACACACACACACACTCACGACCCACACCCAGTACACACACACGACCCACCACCCACAGACACACACCCACAAGTACACACACACACTCACGACCCACACCCAGTACGCACACACAGCCACCACACGCACACCACTGCTGACCCTCACAGTGCGGCACATCCAGGGACCCCGTGCCCTCTTTCTCAGCCCAGTGGCTTTTGTTGCCGCACTTTTGTGCTGGCGTCCATGTCCCGGGTGGTCTTGCTGATGTACATCAGGACTCACTGCCTGCTCATGTTTCCTTACACCAGGGGCCCCACCCTGGGCTCCAGGGGCCACAGGGGGCCTGCGAGCAGCAGCTGAGTGGTAATACTCGTGCGCCTCTGTGTGTCTGCAGCCGGTGACCTTGTACGGCTCGTCACTGCTGAGCGGGACGGTTCCTGCGGGCCAGCCTCTGGAGATCGAGGGGGCGTCCAAACCAGGCCTGATCACCAGCAGCGGCCTGGTCCTGTTCGGTTCTGACGACAAAACGGTAAAACTCCCAGTGACACTGCTAAATCCCTACTGACTAAAACCTCCCAGTGACACTGCTAAATCCCTACTGACTGAAACCTCCCAGTGACACAGCTAAATCCCTACTGACTGAAACCTCCCAGTGACACAGCTAAATAATTTTCATAAGGGTCACCACTGCTGAGTGTCTCCACTACCCCACGATTTTTTGCAGCTCCTGGTGAAAAACCTGCAGTTTGAGGACGGAAAGATGATCCCAGCCGCCAAGTACTTCTCCTCGGGGGAGACGACCAGCGTGGAGCTGACGGACGAGGAGAAGAAGATGGCGGAGGACATACGGGTATGACAGGCCAGCCCCACCAATCTGGACACAATCCACATCAAAAAAGAGTTTCGGTTTGGCTCAACATGGACCACTGTCAAAGAGTGGTGATGAGTTGCACTGCACATGCTCAGAACAGCCAGTTATTTAGAGGGTTCCCATTATGGGGTCCCTAGACCCCCAATAACACAGAAAGGAGCACCAGGGGGTCCTCAATACATCCATGAAACTGTAATACTATGATCACTGTAACGCTTTCTATGATAATATTCCTCTAATACTCTGTTCTTGTTCAAGGCTATCTGGCAGGGAATTTTGAGTAATGTTCCAAAAATTGATGACACAACGGATTTCTTCAAATCAGGAGCTGCATCCATGGATGTGGTCAGGTCAGTCCACTGTTTTGAGACAGCTGCGTGTGCGTGTGTTTGTGTGTGTGTGTGTGTGTGTGTTTGTGTGTGTGTGTGTGTGTGTGTGTGTGTTTGTGTGTGTGTTTGTGTGTGTGTACTCTGTGTGTGTACATGCAAATGTGTCAGTATGATGCGCTTGCTCTGGTCCAGGCTCGTGGAGGAGATTAAGCAGAAGTGTGCGGGGGTGGAGCTGCAGAATGAGGACGTGTACATGGCCACTTCCTTTCACGACTTCATTCAGTTGTTTGTCCGGCGGCTGAGGGGAGAGGACCAGGAGGAGGAGCTAATCATCGACTATGTGAGCCAATCATTTCACACCAGGAAGGGACTGCGAAGGACGTGAAGTCATAGGAGCATACCATAGATATTTTAAAGCCTCAGGAAGGGAGGAAGACTCCACAAATACAGGGATCACAGCTGCGTCACTCACTGATGTAAAATCACACCACCATAGAAATACATGATAAGACACACAGGACCTATCCATATTTGTCACAGCAAATTAAAGAATTGGCCATATAACTACAGAGCCCACCATCTACCAAAGTTAACAAGAGAGATGAAGACACTGCAACATTTCGCAATACGTGGGCAAATGAACAAATTATGGTCGCTTTCAGACTTGGTATAATACATTTTAAAAAACATTTAAAAATAAATTAAATTGATTATTATAATGATGAAAGATGCCACATATATACAGGGTACTGCAGTATGCTTAATTTCTGTTAGGGATCTGTGAACTGTCCCTAGCCTTGCCTTTATGAGAGTAGAGACAGGGAGTGAGTATTGCTCTCTCACTGTCCTTACCAGGTAACTAAAGACGTCAACAACATGACTGTGAAGATGCCTCACCAGTGCTTTATCAATGGGAAGTTTGAGGACGCAGAGAGCGGAAAGACCTACGACACGGTCAACCCCACGGACGGCTCGGTGAGTGGCGGCCCTCGCTCACACCTGGGTGGAACACACCTGTCCTGAGGTCCAGGTCCCCAGCCAATGGCGTGCCGTCTCTTGCTCAGGTGATCTGCAAGGTGTCGTACTCGTCGGTGGCAGACGTGGACAGAGCGGTGTCGGCAGCCAAGGAAGCCTTCGAGACCGGGCCCTGGGGCAAGATGAACCCCCGCGACAGAGGCAGACTGCTGTACAGGTGAGCCTCCAGCCTTGGTTTAGACCGGCTCCCTAGACTGGGCCAAAGCCTGCACCTCCTGCACACCTGAAACAGGTGCAGGTTCCCACGCCCCGGCCCACACGACTCACAGGTGCTCCTCTCTCCCAGGATAGCCGACGAGATGGAGCAACACCAGGAGGAGCTGGCCACCATCGAGGCCATCGACTCGGGCGCCGTCTACACGCTGGCCCTCAAGACCCACGTGGGCATGTCCATCCAGACCTTCCGATACTTCGCCGGCTGGTGCGACAAGATCCAGGTACAGGGAGGCTGGCTGGGCGGCTGCAGAGAGGGGAGAGAGGGGAGGATGGCCAGGGGAACGTTAGACGGGGACTACGGAAAGGAAGAGAGGAAAAGGCCAAGAGGAGCAACTCGCTGGGTTTTTCGGTCCTTGGGCACGTTTACAGACTATACATTTGGAAGTTACCTTGTTGGAACTGAATAACTTCACGACTTTTGCCACAGTTTCTTACAGGACCAACAATTACACAAGCTAGCTAATAAGCTTTCAAGCTAGCTAACAAGATCACCACTTAGTTCACTGTCCACATCCTGTAGGAATATCTTTGTAAATATTCATATTGAGATTGTTTGGTCTCATTGCATGTCCAGCAAATTCCCCAACGGGCAGTTTGCAAATTCTCCATTGATGTGTGTCATAACGTGTGTATCTTATAATGTCCTCCACCATCTTTTGGGGAGGGGATGTTGGGGGTGCTCAGTGTGATGTCTTCTGTTCTTCTTCAGGGCACGACGATACCCATTAACCAGGCCAGGCCCAACCACAACCTAACCTTCACCAAGAAGGAACCACTAGGGTAAGAGTGCAGGAGGGCAACAATATCTCTCATATGACTATAACGAAGGAGGAGACTTCTTTGATTGCAAACCCAGGATCAGAGCAAGGCTAAAAATACTGCATAGTACGCCTTTAACAATATATCTGTTTTTTGGACGATTAAACTGAGGTGTGTGGGCCTTGTGCCAGACTACTGTTCTACTGTGTGTAGCCTCCTGCATGTACAGCTCCATCAGACTGCTGCACTGTTATCAGGCCCTGGTTAATGATCACACTCTCACAGAGACTCTGGTGTTTGCTCTGTGCAGAGTGTGTGCCATCGTTATACCCTGGAACTACCCTCTGATGATGCTTGCCTGGAAAAGTGCAGCCTGTCTGGCAGCTGGGAACACGCTGGTCCTGAAACCTGCTCAGGTAAGAACACCTGTCACTGTATCACACTGCTCAGGTAAGAACACCTGTCTGTCACGGTATCACCCTGCTCAGGTAAGACTGTATCACATGATCTGTAAGAGACGGTGTTCCATGCAGCAGGTGTTTCGCTTACGCAGATCTTGGCTCACCTCATTTCACAGGTGACCCCGCTGACGGCACTGAAGTTCGCAGAACTGACGGTCAGGGCCGGCATTCCCAAGGGCGTGATCAACATCATGCCAGGCTCAGGTAGAGAGGAGTGAGGGTGTGGGGGGTTGTGGGAAAGCAGGGCCCTCCAGGTCAGCCAACGCTCAGCGCTGTTCTCTTGCAGGCGGCCTGGTGGGCCAGCGCATGTCCGACCACCCCGACATCCGCAAGCTGGGCTTCACAGGCTCCACCCCCATCGGCAAGCAGATCATGAAGAGGTGAGAACAACTGTCAACTGTCACCAACTGTCAACTATCACCGGTGTCTGACTGACACTGCCTGCGGACCACTGTCTTCATTCAGGCCTGTCCTGAGGGTGCAGTGTACAGGGCTCCTCTAGAGTTGACTAGACAGAACTGACGTACTGCACTTCTTGGTCACATGCTATGTCACTTCCTGTTTAAGCTGTGCAGTCAGTAACCTGAAGAAGGTTTCCCTGGAGCTAGGGGGGAAGTCTCCTCTCATCATCTTCGGCGACTGTGACATGGACAAGGCCGTGCGCATGGTGAGTGCTCGACAGCACCACACCCATCTCCGTACAGGCGGGCTTTGACACAAAAGTCTTCCTGGTTTTCTCAAGTTAGCCATTTGCAATAACATGATAAGCATGAGCACAGTACGTATGGAGGTCTATATTCTCTTACTGTATTAACTGCACTTTCCGGCGCAAAAAGTTGAGCGCCCAAACTAAACTCTCAGCAGAGTAATTCAGTTTGATGTTCCTGCTCTGAAACAAAACCTCCATTTCAGGGCATGAGCTCCGTGTTCTTCAACAAGGGAGAGAACTGCATCGCGGCCGGCCGGCTGTTCGTGGAGGAGTCCGTCCACGACGAGTACATCACCCGAGTGGTGAGAGGCTAGTCCTGCTTCTCCTGCCGGGCATTTCCTCTCTGGCCGACTGTACGAAACTTAGCCGGCTGTGGTCATGTGACGATCCTGCAGAAAGGAGCTCAGGCCAGGAACCATCAGTCAGGGTCCCTCTCACTTCTCATTGGTATCAGAGCGTTCAGCACAGTCAGTCAGGTGACCACTACTCAGGGGTGTGTCCAATGGGGTGGCACTCTCTCCTCTGGAATTTGATTTACCACCCCAGGTGCTGTTCCTGTTTTTCCACCTAAAATAGGGCATTATCATTGGCTAATATAAACCGTTGGTGATAGTGAGACCCCCCCGGCCACCCCATGAAGAAAATCCTGGTAACCCCCTGTAGGTACTAGACAAAAAGGCCAAAGTCTGTTGCACGTCATCTCAAAGAATCTGCCCTCTTCCCTCCAGGTGGAAGAGATCAAGAAGATGAAGATAGGCGACCCGCTGGACCGCTCCACAGACCACGGGCCGCAGAACCACAGGGCTCACCTGGAGAAGCTGCTGGAGTACTGCGAGATCGGGAGGAAGGAGGGGGCCACGCTGGTCTACGGGGGACAGCGGGTCGACAGGCCAGGTGGGACGTCCCGCCCTGCCGAGTATTCGGCTTACCACCCTAACGTTCCACACAAAAAGCGAGAAGGTTAACAGACAAGGCAACACGAACCACAGGTGATGTAGAGGAGAGTTGCTTTGCATCTATTGCAAATGAATCAGTCTCTAATAGACACCATTTCCAATCACATGGACAATGTGACCAATTCAGAATACACACGCAAAACACTGATGAAGAGGACATTCAGCCACTCTACAGGTTCAGGCCGGGTAACGTAAAGAAAGGTGGTTGTGAAACTTTTTTTTATTTGCTTCTATTGAGAGCAAACACAGCAGACACTAACACTGGCTTCCAGTCAGGGGTACAATAGTATTTTTTGGCTTGTTTTTTGGAGGAAATATCCTTCATGCTGTTACCAAAACTCTGGTTATTTTGTCACAGGCTATTTCATGGAGCCCACAGTGTTCAGCGGTGTGGAGGATCACATGTTCATCGCCAAAGAGGAGTCATTCGGGCCAGTCATGGTCATATCAAAGTTCAAAGACGGGTAAGGCCTGTTGGACTGCGTCGTTCCTCACACACTAGCTCGTCTGTGCAGCGATTGAACATTTGTGCGGTAAAGAATCCAAGACTAACGCCTGGCGGGCCCCTCCCATTTTCAGGGACGTAGACGGAGTCCTGGCCCGGGCCAATGACACGGAGTTCGGCCTGGCGTCCGGGGTGTTCACGCGTGACATCACAAAGGCCATGTACGTGAGCGACAGGCTGGAGGCCGGCACCGTCTTCATCAACACCTACAACAAGACCGACGTGGCCTCGCCCTTCGGGGGCTTCAAACAGTCTGGCTTCGGCAAGGACCTCGGTGAGCCCCCCCCCCCCCCCCCCCCCATCCCATCCCATCCACCCCACCCCTCCCCCCCCCCCCGGCACTTTTTACAGGCATAATACGGTGAATGAATTTAGCGGAGGCTCTTTAGCAAAGCAGCTATGGAAGAGAACATAAGTGCATTCACCTGATTAATATGAGCAGCTGTGCCTGACCATCCTCACACCAGCGAGTGTGTGTGTGACATCACTAAAACAGGAATGCAAGTTAACCGTGTTAATCAAGAACCAAGATACACGTCCTGAATACACACAAACAACCCCGAAAAAAAGAGAGAAATATAACACCATAAAAATACCTTAATAGCCTGATTTAATGTAAGAGAGCTCGAGGGGAGGGCAGCCAGGGCGCGGTCTGAAGAGCTGGGCCGTCAGTCTGCATTGGGAGAGGACCCGTAAAGTGTTTCCACCACTAGGGGGCAGTACAGACAGGCACAGACAGGGAAAAGCAACATGTTCCACCCAGTGACACACAATCCTGCTCCCTTTAGCTGAAAACTACATGTACTTCAGCTATCATTCTCTGGCCAACTTGCCATTAACTTTTTGCGATTTCATTATCAACTATATGTACAAATGCAGATAGTTATCCGGTGCCAGGCACACATTTCAGCACAACATTATGTTCCTCGCTTTTAAACTTTGTCTTCCGCAACTCAACACAGATATTTCCATTTTTCCCTTTGCCTCAACCTCCCATAATGCAGTGCAGCCAGATGAAATGCTTGATGGGAAACGTATTGCATTACCAAACTCAGTAACTGCTCTTCTGCCCCCTGCAGGAGAGGAAGCTCTTCACGAATACCTCAGGACCAAAGCCGTGACTGTGGAATACTGAGCGCAGATCCCTGCCAGACTCAATTAATCAATGCCATCCGCTGCAGCGATGGCCGCCAATCAAACATTCAAATCAGTGTTCACTCCCCCCCCCCCCCCAACCCTACCCCCCCCACCCAACCCTACCCCCCCGCGGGCTTCGCTCAGAGCAAGATGGCCAAAGGGACGAGGATTGCTTTGCTGCCACTGCTGCACCCTGCCTGCACTTCATACAGAAACTCGTGTGTGTGTGTGTGCGTGTGTGTGTGTGGGACACAGCCGGCTCCTTTGCAGACTGAAGGACAGAGCACGCATCAAAACACGGAGCGGATCTCCATCACCACCCTCAAACCACACACCCCGCCCCGTCTGAACTGACACTTCCCAGAACTTTTGGAACAGATTCTGCACAACAGGCATTTCCACGTGGGAATGTAATAGAAATATATATTTTTTACAGCCATTTTTAATTTAGCAAAAAAACAAATTTTAAGGTGATATTTATTTCAACTAAAGCGAGTAGGTTTGATATCCCTCCCTGCTCAACATAATCTTGCAGGATTCAACTCCTCGTCCAAATTAGATGTATTATTCAGCATGGTGTTCCAGGCTGCTTGGAACTGTACAACATATCAAAGTTAGTTTCTATAAAATACTTTATTTTAAAAAGCCATTTTGTATGCGTTAATTGTGCATTGTTCTGCAAGCAAGGGAGCATAGCCACTTTGGAAATGCCCTTGGCAAACATTTGAAAATGAAAAAGGAAACAGGCAAAGTATAAATTTGGTTATAAATATACAAAAACACTATATGGCCAAAAGTACATGGACACCATTTGGTCTGGGGTTTTTCATGGTTTGGGTAAGGCCCCTTGGTTCCTGTGCAGGTTCCTGACATTCTAGAGGATTCTGTACTTTCAACTTGGTGCCAACAGCTTGGGGAAGGCCCTTTCCTGTTTCAGCATGTCAATGCCCCCGGGCACACAGATAGGTCCATACAGAAATGGTTTTGTGGAGATTGGTATTAGAACTTGACTAGCCAACAACGAGCCCTGACCTAAACCCCATCCAACAACTTTGGGATCAATTGGAAAGCCAACTGAGCCAGGCCTAATCGCCCAATCAGTGCCCGACCTCACTAATGCTCTTCTGGCTGAATGGAAGCAAATCCCTGCAGCAATGCTCCAACATCTAGTATAAAGCCTTCCCAGAAAAGTGGATGTTGTTATAGAAGCAAAGGGTGTACCTACTCCATATCAATGCCCATAATATTGGATGTGATGTGGGATGCCACATACTTTTGGCCATGTAGTTTAACACATTAAATGCTAAACCTCATGTCAGGTTTCCTTCTGTATCCAAGACTACTCACCAGTACTGTGCTGTTTTCAGAAACACTCTTGTACACCATCAGAATTCTGTCTTATGTGAATTGAACATCCTACATTCTGAAATATCATAGATTTTTACAAAAACAGAGGGAAAAAAGGTGAAGGTGCAAATTAAGCCAGTACACGCTGTTCAGACAAACGGCTTAGCACAGCTGAGGCCAAACAGCAAATGTGTCAGACAGTTCCTTTCTCCCAGTCTGATAAAATACCGGTGATTACAGTTTCAGCCTAAGGTAGGTCTGTGTGTTGATACAGGACAGACATTTACTTTCACCAATAATAAAACAAGCCTGGTGGAAATAGAGCTGTTAAGTGCCAATCTCACTCCTTGCTTGCTGCCTTATCTAGTTCCCTCTGATGATAATGTATTACACGCATTCAAACATTAATATTCAGTTAATGACTCAAGAACTTGTCAATCCCATAATGAAAAAAAAAAACTTTTAATATTTACATTTGAAATTTAATGAAAAATACATATTGTGTGCGGATTTTCCCAATACAAAGATTCCAAGGGCAAATTTATAACATGATGAGGCCCAATTAGCAATATCTGGTAAGCACTTTCAGGACCTTTTTGCAAAAGGCAACCCCCATATCATAAAGATTATAAAAATATAAGTTCATAAATTTCATTAATTTTTCACTGTACTGTAATCTCATCTCACAGTATTCAGCTTTTACACATCCACTGTGTCACTACCGCGTGGAAAACCTCATTCTCAAACCACTGCAGGGAGGACGGAAATTGCACTGATGAGTGTAGAAGTTTAAGCGATCAGAGGTCCAGGAGGGCCCCGTCTGTCCTTAAGCTCGACAGTTTCTTGCCCTGTATCATTATTTACTGACTGCCAGGGTGAGTTTATGTACCAACCAGGACTGCGGAATCCTCTCAGAACTTTCAGCAACAGAGAACAAGGACAGCTCTGCTACATCGTCATGGCAACCTAGGGAGCCTCCAAGAATCCAAAGATGCCCTTGGCTGCTGTGGAAGTGGGGAGGCTGCTTGGGAACAGAACACCAGCTACTCGCTGACGAGTCTAACTCATTCTGCATTCTAACTTAAATGGGCCATCTGCACAGTTACAACATAAACTTAAGCAAAATTCATTTTCCACAAATACACAAAGCCTGCCAACGCCCTCATTTTAAAGGGGGTCAGGTTGTAACCTTCAACACCTGGGCCTGAGGTAATGGAAGGTAATGGAAGACAGTAAGAGACAGGTGGCAGCAGGGGTACAGACACACACAGGCTGCTGTATGCGCTTGGCTAATAAGAATTGCACAATCATCTATGTGCCTTTTCTGAGATTGACTGGGATCGTGATGCTTGGACAAAAACATCAGCAGCCAGATCAGCCGCTCAGCTCACTCAAGTGGGAGGACGTTTTCCGAGATGCACCCGTGCGTGTGGGAGGGGCTTAGACTAAACAGCACCGCCCCTTTTCACCAGCCCACGGCCCTGTGCAGACACGCCCCTCCCTGCTACACTCCAGTGACCCTTATGTGCAGAGGAGTCCTACACTAAAGGCTACGAATCTTCCCGCTCTAGAACCTCGATATTGGGCTTCCCCTTCTTCCCGTCTCCGGGGAGCCTCAGGGTGGCCTCCGTGACCTCGCCGTCCCCGTCGGAGTCCGAGTCGGAGCTGCTGTCGCTCGCTGTCTCCTCATCTGAGTCGGAGTCCTGCAGCTCCACCAGGGCCACATCCTGACACAGGGCCACACAAAGACAAGGCTTCAGCTTCTGAGTACTCATGACCGAACATCACTGGTCAACTGCCCACAGGGCAAAGAAACCTGGCTCACCATTTCAATAACTTTCTCGATGTCGCCGACACACTCAATGTCGAAACGACCGGCGGGAGCAGATTCCAGCTCCTCTCTCAGCTTCCGGTTCGCCTGGGCCATCTGTGGCAAGAAGGACTGCAGCCTGTCCAGCACTGTCGCGTGCAAACACACACACACACGTCACTCACCAAAGCGGCACGCGCTGTAGACTACGCAAACACACTGGTAACCCGCAAATTCCCCCATATATCCATATAACTAATTCATTCAACAGGACATTACTGTTGACAAATTACAATAGGCTCGATACACGTTTTTTAAAACAACTGTAGGTTTAGTGCAATCAGAACGTACCCTGGGTTGACTTGTGTTCTGAACACTTATGGTTAAACAAAAAGAGAAAAAGATATTTAAAGCATTTAATAAACTAAAACGCCATTTCGTTTATTTTTTCCGGCCTGGGAGCCATTTCCGCACAGCTCGCGGTAATATCCACTGCAGATAGACTGAGGGAGACTCACCACTACTTCTAGGCACTTTCGAGGTCTGAAGTGAACCACCAGTGCTGGAGGCTTTTGACTTCAGCAGCAGCTTCTCGTGGAAACCTAAGGTTACAAACACAAGGACCCTGAGTACAGTGAACAATATATAACTAGCTAGCTACCTAGCTACAATGCTGACAAAACGAAATATAAAGCAAAAAGTCCTTTTTGTTGGTTTTCCGGCACATTCGCTGTAGGTCTCTAAACAGTTTGGCGTGCTATGCTAACGCTATCAAGATAACGCCGTCGGTTTGCTACAGCTTAAGTTAGCTGGAATTTTTCGAAAGATACAAATACGCGAGTAAAAAAGTAAGTTAGAGTAAAGTAAGAGGGCACACCGAAATAGCACATTAACAGTTAAATAAATACCGGACCTTCCCCATTACCACAAGAAAGCAATTCTTGTGAGGTGGTCGTCTCCTGCTCTTGCTCCCGCTCCATTTTGCTCATGCTGTAGTTTCGGCACGAGTAGCCGCAATAGCAACATCCGGGTGAAAGGTCGGAATACAACCAACGAGACAATCTCCTTGAAAACGGTCCACTCTGGTCCCTTCAGCGTTCTGTGGTTGTAGTTTGGAGGTGGTAGCAGACACTGACCGTGTCCAAATATTTTACACAAGTAACCTCCTTGATACTCTATTTCAGGGATTTCGGAGGGAATACATGCAAAATACATGCAATTTCAGGGAATACATTTCCAAATGTCCATGCAAATGAAATGCGCTGATTATGTAATTTGTGGCACAATGCATAGCTCCTCAGTTACGAATAGATCCTGCACTCCAAGCTCTTAAAATGGCACGATGCTGTACATGATGGAGGTATTTTCTATAGCCCGTTTGAAGAAATCTCACTGAGCTGCACGTACACGAGTATGGCAAATCCAGTAAATGTTCAGGGTTTTAAGGTTTAGCACTGAATTACACGAATCTTTTTGTTCTATGTTGCTTAGTGACAATTAACGTCCACAGAAAGTGTCATTATGCTCCAAAATTCTCTCGCGACATAGCTCACAGTTTAAAATAGCCGAGACCAAATAACCTTTAATTACAACACGTCATTATTTTGTATTTTTACCAGTTGAGAGAATGAGAGAACGAGTACATTATGCGTGGGATTTAAGGTCCACTTATTAGGACTGTTATCAAATAGTTCTGTGTAAACTGACAGTAATTAACTTTCTTCTGGTTGCACACGAACTTGAAAAATCCTACCCGGACAGCGGAGTGCGTCTTGGTCCCACCCTCTTTTCCAAATTCCACTCCTACAAAATCCTGCAAACCACTCGTCCCGCGGCCCGCATCAGGCCACGGTACTGTTCCTTGCGCACGCGCGATAGCGGCCTGGCATTCTGTATTCGTGTGGCAGTCCTGTAGTCTGTCGCGACAGGCTGTCAAGAACGGAACAGTCCGGCATCGCACCGAAAGCAACCAATACTGGATAAATTGAGGAAATGGTAACCGAGAACTAAATCGCCAAGTCTTTACGTACAGCATTTTTTTTACAGTCGAAACAAAGGTTGCGTGGTGCTCAAGCTTCATCTCGGTAAGAAATTTCGTTTTCTTTTTAAGTTGTAGCCTTCACTTATTATTCGTTGGGTGATGATAGGATTCCAATCGTAGCTAGATAGTTGTATGTGATTTTTTATTTAATGGGGAACATTGCGGGAGAAGATATACACAATTTTCCTGTGGAATTTTTGCAAATGTGACTTTCTCACCTAGGTTGTCTAGCTCGCGTAATTGTGAATCCATGTCGCTGGCTAGCCAGCTCGCCATTAAACATGTAATTGCTAACGCGGCGGTAGCTACCAAGCAGTTTGTCGCAGACGATGCTGAGATTCAGCTCCTTTACGCCTGGTGTTCATACTGTAGTAATGTGGTAGCTATTTCCTTATTAGCTACAGTGAAACCGTTATGAGTAATCTGCATGAACGCTGGTCAGGAAGTTAAGTCATTTAATCTATGAAGCATCCGATGAGCTGGTCAGCTGGCCTGGAGTTTGTTTTCATAAGGTAATTTTGATAATATCCCAGTAAAGCTACGTTAGCTTGTCTAATGTACTCAGATTGCTCAATAAATTCGCCTCGGTACTAAATGTTCTTTGTGTCGTCTGTTCTGTGTTCTCTAATTTTGGCACCATTCCTTTCGTCATCTCCCTCAAAGTTCAACGGAGGTTGTAAGGAGTGCCGTAGACTTTTTGATTTTGCGGGGTTAACTGTTTATTAAATTACGATTACCTCCGCCCCCAACACGTCACCACCACGAGCTCCTCCTCCGGTTAGGCGCTGTCACACGGTGGTTTGACGTCACTCAGTGCAAATAAGAAGAGAGAACATATTGGCACAAAATATTTGGTTTTATGGATGACAGGAAGGTCAATGCCGCGTGTGCGTTTGTGTGCGTTTGTGTGTGTGTGTGTGTGTGAGAGTGTGTGTGTGTGTATGCGTGCGCACGAGTGTGTTTGCATCTGCTGGCAAGACCGCCAGTATGCTAACGATCTGTGTTCCTCTTTCAGGTCCCTGCTGTTCTGGGAGGCTGGTACAGGATCACACGAGCGGCAGGACTAGTCTGATATTCTGGCCCGGGTCGTATCATGCTGGTCCCCTCTCCCTCAGGCCCGGTGTGGGTCAGGAGATGAGAGCGCTGGGCTACGTCCTGCAGTATGAGCGTCCACTCCATAGGGGGCGCCATTGTGAACTCTCTGGGCACTAGCCTGGTGGCGCACATGAGCAGCAGAAGCCTGTCGCTGAAGCCCCTGCAGTCCGGCCGTGTCACCTCCCTCCTGCAGACCATGGTGCCCTCGGGCTACAGCAAGCTCCAGGACGAGCGGCTGGCGCTGGGGGACCTCGGGGGCAAGGCCGACGCCCACCAGAACGGGTTCCGCGCCGACCCGCCCCACCTGGAGAGCCGGCGGCACTCGGACCGCTGCGGCGCCCGCGCGTCCGTCAGCCTGGCCGACAGCGGCGACTGTCGCTACGCGGAGACCGAGGCCCTGCTGACAGAGACCCGGCTCTCCGGGGACGACGACGAAGAGGAGGAGGAGGAGGAGGGGGGTGTGGGGGAGGGGCTCCTGGAGGAAGACGAGGAGCAAGGCTCGGCCGCCCGCAGGATGCCCAAGGAGTCGCCCCTGGCCATGGCGCTGCAGATCCTCCTGCCCTTCCTATTGGCCGGCTTCGGCACGGTTTCAGCCGGCATGGTGCTGGACGTGGTGCAGGTGAGAGACGGGGGGGGCGTGGTCACGCATGAGGGATGGGCAGAGGGGGCGTGGTCACTAGCAGACTACAGTTGCCTTATTAACAAAAGGAGAGAAAGGGATTACCTTGCTGGTTCAATCTTCCCCACCTTGCTGGTCAGTTACAGGCAGGGGCATATATGTGAAGGTGCTCATGCTGGGCTGCATCTGGCACTCGCCTCACACCTCAGCTGAAGATGTTTACCTTTCTGTGGCTGTAGTGTGGTGCTCATGCCCTGTGTGTGTGTTATTCTGGCAGCACTGGGAAGCCTTTAAGAACATCACAGAGATCTTCATCCTGGTGCCGGCTCTTCTGGGTCTGAAGGGGAATCTGGAGATGACCCTGGCTTCCCGACTGTCCACTGCGGTAAGAACACACACATTAACAATGCTCACTCTCCACAGCAAACAGCAGGCCACACTCACATGTGGTGCTACCCAATGTCAGCCCCCTCTCCCCCCCCTCATGCCCCCCCTTCCCTCTCTGCCCCACCCCCCCTGCCAGGAGTGAGGAAAGAATAACAGGGTGCTCTTCGCTCTTAGCACAGGGGGGTTATGTAACTGCTGGAGTCTGCGTGTCTGCGGGACTCACTTAGCACAACCTGCTGAAATGGCTGGGTAACACACACACACAGAGACACACACACACACTCACGCACACTCACACAGACACACACACACACAGACACACACACACACACTCACACTCACGCACACACAGACACACACACACTCACACACACAGAGACACACACAGACACACACACACTCACACTCACGTACACTCACACAGACACACGCACACTCACATACACACACGCACACATACACACAGACACACATGGACAGACACACACTCACACAAGCACATGTACAGACACACAAACACTCACACAAGCACATGTACAGACACACAAACACTCACACAAGCACATGTACAGACACACAAACACACACATTCATAGCCTGACGTCAGCATTTGTGTAAGAGGATAATGAAGGCATGCTGTGACTGGAAACCACAGTGGGCTGATGGGTAATGTAGTACTTGGGGGGAACTTTCTCACCCAGACTTGATTTTCCACAGAATGAGTCAGCTCTGGGCTGGCTCACCTCTGTTATAATCCATCCTCCACTTTTGGTTACGGCAGAATTTCTTCATGCCAAGACATGAGGCAAGTCCTCACAGATCATGTCCTCAGGCACCCAGACGCCAGGTAATGTGGACAGGTTCCAGGGCTCAACAGGGAAATTTTGATCCGATGACATCAGTGCGATGTCCTGTTTTCAGGCTGTCCCCGTTTGTAAAGGATTCCCTGCGATGTGTGCGTTTGGCTTGCGCTGTGCCCTCTGGGTATGGGCTGCGTTCGGTTAGCCTGCGCTGTGCCCTCAGTGTGCTGTGCCCTCTGGGTACAGGCTGCGTTCGGTTAGCCTGCGCTGTGCCCTCAGTGTGCTGTGCCCTCTGGGTCTGGCTCTGATGCGTGAGCTTGTGAGGCGGGAGTGGATTCTCTCGCTCTGATGCGTGAGCTCGTGAGGTGGGAGCGGATTCTCTGGCTCTGATGCGTGAGGTGGGAGTGGATTCTCTGGCTCTGATGCGCGAGGTGGGAGTGGATTCTCTGGCTCTGATGCGTGAGCTCGTGAGGCGGGAGTGGATTCTCTCGCTCTGATGCGCGAGGCGGGAATGGATTCTCTCGCTCTGATGCGCGAGCCTGTGAGGCGGGAGTGGATTCTCTCGCTCTGATGCGCGAGCCTGTGAGGCGGGAGTGGATTCTCTCGCTCTGATGCGTGAGGCGGGAGTGGATTCTCTCGCTCTGATGCGTGAGGCGGGAGTGGATTCTCTCGCTCTGATGCGTGAGGCGGGAATGGATTCTCTCGCTCTGATGCGCGAGCCTGTGAGGCGGGAGTGGATTCTCTGGCTCTGATGCGTGAGCGCGTGAGGTGGGAGTGGATTCTCTCGCTCTGATGCGCGAGGTGGGAGTGGATTCTCTCGCTCTGATGCGCGAGCGCGTGAGGTGGGAGCGGATTCTCTGGCTCTGATGCGTGAGGCGGGAGTGGATTCTCTCGCTCTGATGCGCGAGCGCGTGAGGTGGGAGCGGATTCTCTGGCTCTGATGCGTGAGGCGGGAGTGGATTCTCTCGCTCTGATGCGTGAGCTCGCGAGGCGGGAGTCTCGGTGGGAATGTGCCGCCTCAGCACTTCTGCGCTGGTTTTCCCTCTGGCGCTCGGCGGCCTCTCCCCATGAACCGAGCGTTTCAGAAAAAACTCTCTTTGTGTTGGAGGGACTGACCTCCTTCACTGAGGGGGAGGGCAGCAGGAGGGGGGCCAGGAGGAGGGCGGGGGGGGGGCTGTTTTCTTCAGCTCTGTGGCGTCGTGTGTTCACTTCCTGCTGTGAAACGTCTCAGAAAACTGAAGAAAAGAAGCAGCCTTGCATTAGCAATAACACTGTCCATTACACACTGCTCTCCAACTGCCTCTCCCTCTCCTTTTCCCCCTCTCCCACTCCCCTCCCTTCCTCCCTCCCTCCCCGTCTCCCTCTCTCGCTCTCCTTTTCTCTCTCTTTCTCTCCCCTCTCTCTTCCCCTCATTTTGTCTGCCCCTAACTCTTTCTTTCTGTCTGCCCCTCCCTCTCTCCCCGTCTCTTTGTCTGTCTTGCCCTCCCTCTCTCCAGTGCTGTGGTGATAGAGTGGGAGAGGAAGAGAGAATTCCCTCACTGTTCCCACGGCTACTGAGCTCCGCCTCCCCTCACACACCCTGTCCTGGGGCAGCTGGGTGGCTCACCCTGTTAAGCCCCCGCAGTCCTGACTGTGCCAGTGCCGACCGTGGCTGGTCACCCCACAGGGCAAAGCATTATGGGTGGTAGTGTGGTCAGGGGTTAGCATTCTTTTAGCATGACGGACTCTCAGAACCTGCTGATCTCCTTCCCTGCCTCAGGTCAACGTGGGCAAGATGGACTCTCCCATTGAGAAGTGGAACTTGATCATTGGGAACCTGGCGCTGAAGCAGGTAAGGCCCCGCCCCCCTCTGTCACTCGGCCCCGTGTGAGCCTCTTACTGCACATGGTGCGCTGTTAGCATCTGCTGTTAGCATCCGCCATTGGCGTCTGCTGTTAGCATCCACTATTAGCATCTGCTGTTACCATCCACTATTAGCGTGTGCTGTTAGCATCTACTATTAGCATCCGCTGTTAGCATCTGCTGTTAGCATCCGTTGTTAGAATCCCTTCAGCAGTGGAATGGGCTTTAATGAGCGCAGGCAGTGACCGGGGGACCCCAGTTTTTGTAGGCAGTGACGGGGGGACCCCAGGTTTTGTAGGCAGTGACGGGGGGACCCCAGTGACCGGGCCTCTCTCTGCGGGTGACCCCAGGTGCAGGCCACGGTGGTGGGGTTCCTGGCGGCTGTGGCGGCCGTGGTGCTGGGCTGGATCCCGGAGGGAAAGTTCCAGATGAGCCATGCGGTGCTGCTCTGCTCCAGCAGCGTGGCCACAGCCTTCATCGCCTCCCTGCTGCAGGGTACGGACACACACCACAAACACACACACTCACACACACACACACACACACATGCAGGGTAGGGACACACACCACAAACACACACACACTCACACACACACACACACATGCAGGGTAGGGACACACACCACAAACACACACACTCACACACACACACACACACACACACACACACACGCAGGGTAGGGACACACACCACAAACACTCACGCACACACACACACACACACACACATGCAGGGTAGGGACACACACCACAAACACACACACACTCACACACACACACACACATGCAGGGTAGGGACACACACCACAAACACACACACTCACACACACACACACACACACTCATACATGCAGGGTAGGGACACACACCACAAACACACACACACTCACACTCAAACATGCAGGGTAGAGCCCTCACCCACATGCTCTATATACACATACACCACACACACCCTATATACACTTTACACAGTACATACACACTACCCACTATATACACTCTACACACAATACACAAACACACCCTACACACATACACTATACACACGCACGCACACTCTCTCTCACACACACACACACTATACACACACACGCACACACACACACACGCACACACAAGCACGCACGCACACACACACACAGCGCATTGCGTTGGGAATGCTGTGGGGATCAGGCAGGCTGGTCTCTCTTATCTGCTAGCAGCACACTGCATTCACACGCCTGTATCACCTCTACGCACACAAGGACACACTGCGGCGTGTGCTGGCTGGCTTAGCGTGAGCCCAGTATGGCGTGTCATTTTGACCTCTGACCTCTGACCTCTCCTCTTTGCGTGCCGGGACATTCCGTGCTGCATCACATAGCCGCTCGCATGGCGCAAGCACATTTCTGCCTGTCTGAAAATGACCCCAGGAAGTGATCGAGTCTGACCTCCTGCTGTACTTCCTGTCTGGCGGCAGGCATCATCATGGTGGGCGTGATCGTCGGCTCCAAGAAGACGGGCATCAACCCCGACAACGTGGCCACGCCCATCGCTGCCAGTTTCGGAGACCTGATCACGCTGGCCATCCTGGCCTGGATCAGCCAGGGCCTGTACGTCTGCCTGGGTAAGAGGGGGGGGGGGCGGGGAGAGGAGAGGGGGGTGGGGGGTGGGAGAGAGGGATGAATCTCTTCTGCAGCACCACAGCCTGGGTGAATCATTAGCCTTTCTCTCTTGCTCCAATTCCTGCTTTGGTTTGTGCTAAATTACACATCCTGTGGAGCTTCAGCCTGGTTCTGTGTGGAACGATATCCACTGTTTGAACAAGATTATCACTGTTTCTCAGCAGGAGTCACTCTCACTTACTCTGGAAGAGTTATGCTAGTGTGTGCGTGAGTGTGTGTGTCTGTGCTTGTGTGCGCGCGTGTGCGTGTGTGTGTGTGTGCGAAGCAGGAAATGAGAGGTGAGTAGAAGTGAGAAAAGCAGATGTGGCACGATCTGAATAGAACATAAAGACAGATGTGGAATGAGAGGCAGACGCATGGGCGGGGCGGGCGGATTGGTCTCAGAGTGTAATGAAGGAGAGATTTGGTGACGGAGCGCCTCTCCCCTCAGACTCCCACCCGTACGTCTCCTCTCTGGTCTGTGCCCTCTTCCTGTCCCTCACGCCCGTCTGCATCGTCATCTCCTCCAAACACCCGGCCAGCCGCACACTGCTGTACTCCGGCTGGGAGCCCGTCATCACCGCCATGGTCATCAGCAGGTCAGCCCCGCCCCCAGGGCTACAGCCCCGCCCCCAGGACCGATGCGCCCAATCACATCTGCAGTCACGTCACGCCCGCGCCACTCGCTATGCTTTGTAAAATGGGGGGAAATAAACGGGGTTTCTTTGCTCCTCCAGCATCGGAGGACTCATCCTGGACAAGACGGTGTCGGACCCGAACCTGGCGGGCATCGTGGTCTACACCCCCGTCATCAACGGTGAGCAGGGCCTGCAGGCACAGCGAGGCGCTCAGCCTCAGGACCCGAAAACAAAGCAGAGGGGCTGGGCGAGAATCAGAATCGAGTACAACAAGCGAACGGTCAAACATACAAAATCGGAGGGCAAACGAACTAGAGGGGCTGAGGCAAAAACAGGAGCTGAAGGGTTCAACACAAGATCTGATCGCCAAACAAAAAACCAGCAGGGCTGCATGGGAATCAGGGTCAAATACGCAAAGTCAAACAAAGCAATCACTGTACATAATATACCAAGCACGAGTTCGAGGAGGTAGTCTCCACGGGTAAGAGGCAAATGGCGGCTTTTTCAGACAGAGTAACCGGAGATGGAAACGGCCAATCGGATGACGAACCGAGAAAAGGAAACTTGCGCGACAGAGAGGAACTTAGGACGGGTGGTAAGAGCGCAGATGTGTTCTGTTTGAAGTGGACTTCCTCCGTCTCCCTGTCTCTGCTCAGGTATCGGAGGAAACCTGGTGGCCATCCAGGCCAGCCGCATCTCCACACACCTGCACTTCCACAGCGCACCTGGAGAGATCCCCGAGGAGGCCAAGGGCTGCTACTACCCCTGCCGCACCTTCTGTGGCACAGGTAACTGTGACTGCTGCACACCTGTACAGCTTTAACTGCTGCAGGTAACTGTGACTGCTGCACACCTGTGCAGCTTTAACTGCTGCAGGTAACTGTGACTGCTGCACACCTGTACAGCTTTAACTGCTACAGCTAACTGTGACTGCTGCACACCTGTACAGCTTTAACTGCTACAGCTAACTGTGACTGCTGCACACCTGTACAGCTTTAACTGCTGCAGCTAACTGTGACTGCTGCACACCTGTACAGCTTTAACTGCTGCAGGTAACTGTGACTGCTGCACACCTGTACAGCTTTAACTGCTACAGCTAACTGTGACTGCTGCACACCTGTACAGCTTTAACTGCTGCAGGTAACTGTGACTGCTGCACACCTGTACAGCTTTAACTGCTACAGCTAACTGTGACTGCTGCACACCTGTACAGCTTTAACTGCTACAGCTAACTGTGACTTCTGCACACCTGTACAGCTTTAACTACTGCAGGTAACTGTGACTGCTGCACACCTGTACAGCTTTAACTGCTGCAGGTAACTGTGACTCCTGCACACCTGTACAGCTTTAACTGCTGCAGGTAACTGTGACTGCTGCACACCTGTACAGCTTTAACTGCTACAGCTAACTGTGACTCCTGCACACCTGTACAGCTTTAACTGCTACAGGTAACTGTGACTGCTGCACACCTGTACAGCTTTAACTGCTACAGGTAACTGTGACTGCTGCACACCTGTACAGCTTTAACTGCTACAGCTAACTGTGACTGCTGCACACCTGTACAGCTTTAACTGCTACAGCTAACTGTGACTGCTGCACACCTGTACAGCTTTAACTGCTGCAGGTAACTGTGACTCCTGCACACCTGTACAGCTTTAACTGCTACAGGTAACTGTGACTCCTGCACACCTGTACAGCTTTAACTGCTACAGGTAACTGTGACTCCTGCACACCTGTACAGCTTTAACCACTACAGCTAACTGTGACTCCTGCACACCTGTACAGCTTTAACTGCTGCAGGTAACTGTGACTCCTGCACACCTGTACAGCTTTAACTGCTACAGGTAACTGTGACTCCTGCACACCTGTACAGCTTTAACTGCTACAGGTAACTGTGACTCCTGCACACCTGTACAGCTTTAACCGCTACAGCTAACTGTGACTCCTGCACACCTGTACAGCTTTAACTGGGGTTTCCCTAAAGACAGAGCTGAATAATCAGAGGTGAATACTTTCAGTGTACAACTGTCTCACAATCCTCCCTTTTGGCCAAATGCCTGGAAAAATTAAAACAAGAATAAAATAACAAAAAATCTGAGTTTCACAGCCATGGAAAATACATTTGAGGCCTGTCCCTGTAACAGGATAGCTGTACTCTGCTATGTGAAGGGGAGAGCCAGCGAGGGGGGGGAGAGCCAGTGGGGGGGGGGGGGGGGAGTACAGCCAGTGGGGGGCGGGGGGGGGGGGTTATTGGGCTATAGGGAGAGTGTTTGTTACTCCTGGATCAGATGAGCGGCATCTGTGGGGCTTCTCCACAAACCCTCTGAAAACAAGGTTAAATGTGTGCAAGTCCAGGAGCGCTTTTCTAAAGAAAGGGCAGCACTAACAGTCTCATTTCAGTACAGCTAGATACTGAGCTCATAAGCACACATATGAAGTGAGTCTGTCCTTTATGGCTTTTCCAGCAGGTTCATTTACGAGCTGCATGGGAGAGACTGTGGTTATCAGCAAAGGGAGTGCCTCCTATCTGATATGCATATCCTCTGGGTGCAGCTACAAGAAGAATACACACACGAATGAAAGAAACTTTGGCATGCCAAGATTAATCTATAAAGACACGATAAAAGTGTCCCAAAGTTTGCTTAGTTCATAAATTACATTTTAAAAGTTTTGATATATGTAACTGTTTGTTGGGGACAGGTGCAAGAAAAGATAGGCACATTTAAACAATAAAAAGGTGAGAAGCAGTGTACATAGCACGGATCAGCAGTAGCAGTTCAGTAGCTCAGCCTCACCTTATTCCCAAATGTTCATGTGAAAGTAAACCATGTGACTTGTCCTGTAATATCTGCTACTGATTAGTGATTAAATGCCCCTCCCCCCCTCACCCAGGAGCTAATCACCGTTCAGCCCAGGTGCTGCTCCTATTGGTCATCCCGGGTCACCTGATCTTCCTGTACACCATCCACCTGATGAAGAGTGGCCACACCACGCTCACGCCCATCTTCATGGCGGTTTACCTGGCGGCCGCGCTGCTGCAGGTGAGACAGGAAGTGCAGAACACCGCCAGAGCCGCCACTTCCTCAGCCTCACTCCGTCAGACACATTATTATTCACAGGGCTTTTATTCACAGTGTGTGTGTGTGTGTGTGTGTGTGTGTGTGTCTCAGGTGCTGGCCCTGCTCTCCATAGCAGACTGGATGGTGCACTCCATGTGGCGCAGTGGGAAAGATCCGGACAGTTTCTCCATCCCGTACCTGACAGCGCTGGGGGACCTGCTGGGCACCGCCCTCCTGGCGCTCAGCTTCCACTTCCTGTGGGTCATCGGGGACCAGGACAGCGACGTGGGGGACTGAGGCGGGGCGGTCCGCACCCCAAAACCGCACCCCTGCCATTTCCCAGGAGGAAAGGTCCCAGCCAATCAGACGCCACCCTGGAGGTCACATGACTTTAAACATTTACCAATGGTACAGAAGAGGATGGACAGGTGGGAGGGGCTAATACTCACGGGAGGCTTTATTCGGGTTGGCTCCTCTGTGAAATGGACTGTCTTCAGAGCTGCAGGGTACTTGGTCCAGCTGGACGTGGAGATTCCTTTTTTTTTGTGTTTTTGCTGCGGCTTTCCTCCTATCAGGAAGCACATACATACGCAGCCTGGTACCTTACATTTTTTTATATGGTTGGAATAACAGCTTTGGACACTGTTCACATGAGCCTGTGCAGCCTCTGCGTCTCTGTCTGCAAATACTTGTTGCTTTAATGGTTTACTGTCAGAACCACGGGGCTCCGCCCACTTCACATCAACACTGCAGAGCTCCGCCCCCTCACATCAGCACTGTGGAACGCACCCGCACTCTCATTGGTGCTCCGGGCTCCCAGATTCCACCTGGTGTCAATAGCCAATGGTCAAGCCCTAACCAGTCAAAATGAATGTGTTACTCAAACATTGTTTACATGTACGCTAATCAATATTATTAAAATGTATGTGCCTCACAATGTTCACTGGTCAAGGAGGTATAATTGTAAGAGTTTTCTTTTTTGTCAAAATGTACATTTACCATTCTACGAACACAGTTTATTTACATTCCACTGTTTGTGACAATGGCAACAGCTGTTTGCTTGCCGTCATGCTTTTGTAAATCTAAATAAATGTGTCCACCATTTTGGTACTAAACTCTGAACTTGCGTCTGTGATTGACAGATGAGGGGGTAAGATGGAGGACAGGAGGTGCTTGTATAAGCAGCCACTGCTGCTGTGAGGTTAGCAGCTTTGTTAGCTAGCAGCTCAAGTCGGCCGCTCTCTCTCACTGACAGAAGTTGCCGCTGTTTGATATCAGTCGCCTGTGTCTGTCTCTGGATATCACGCAAAGGAAAATGTTCCGTGTAAAATCAACACTGATACTGACACTTTCGCCTCTAATAGCCTAACTTACAACCCCTGTTGGCCTCAAACATATCTGAGTAATATTTAGGTTATGAAGGGAGTTCTGAGGTTAAGAGAACTTCATTACATTTCTTTACTACATACTTTTGCAGTGCTATATGAATTGCAACTGGAAAGCTGCCTTTGTGAGAAGAAGTTAAACTCTGACAGGCTCATTTAAGCTTTGGGGCTTCAGTTTCTGCTGCTAAGGCAAAGGTAAGGCCCAGGTAAGATCAAATACTTCAGGCCCAGGTAAGATCAAATACTTCAAGCACAGGTAAGATCAAATACTTCAGGCACAAGTAAGATCAAATACTTCAAGCACAGGTAAGATCAAATACTTCAGGCACAGGTAAGATCAAATACTTCAGGCACAAGTAAGATCAAATACTTCAGGTACAGGTAAGATCAAATACTTCAAGCATAGGTAAGATCAAATAGTTCAGCAGGGACGCGCAGCTGTGGACACAGAGACTGTCACAGGGATGCGCAGCTGTGGACACAGAGACTGTCACAGGGATGCGCAGCTGTGGACACAGAGACTGTCACAGGGATGCGCAGCTGTGGACACAGAGACTGTCACAGGGATGCGCAGCTGTGGACACAGAGACTGTCACAGGGATGCGCAGCTGTGGACACAGACTGTCACAGGGATGCGCAGCTGTGGACACAGACTGTCACAGGGATTTGCAGCTAGAAAGCTCTTTATATGAGTGAAGTACATCCAGGACTGCTGAGAGTCCTGGATGTACTGTGGGGAAATGTTCACTTGCATAACGATTTTACAGGAAAACGGCCTTGTCACACACTTCCAACATTCCCCAATTTCTCAGCTGTTCAGCTGCAGCTCACTCATTTTATCGTACCGTAAATACAGTATACACTTTCTAATAATTACATGACAGTGCCATAGATATGAGCACATTGGGAACACAGATCTTTAAGAATTCTGAAACATTTGTAGCTCTGATGAAAGTGATTTCTAAATACAAGTTTTTTTTTAATCATATGACCAATTTAGGTTCTTCAGCAAAATAATTTGTCACCATACACTAATTCACTCTTAATATATAAGCAATCAATGCCTGAAAGCTCATTTTCAAACCCTTAACACAGGGGTCTCCAATCCTGGTCCTGGAGAGCTACAGGGTCTCCTGGTTTTGGTTTTCACCTTAAAATCAGCACCCTAGAGTTAACTGTGTAATCAACTGCTCTAATTGATTCATGAAATGCAGAGTCACTTTGAAAACCAGCAGACCCTGTAGCTCTCCAGGACCAGGGGTGGAGACCACTGCCTTAATGCTACATGCACAGGGATTCTGTCTTGTGTAATGAAGCTGCTACATTCTTAGAAGGAGATCAGAGTCAAATTCAGTCAATGTACTTTAAACCATGCAAATACTGTGCAAAACCATTATTTTATAACCAATATTTTATAACTTGCCTGTAGTTGCTCCTTGCAGCTGCAGAAAGACAAACTGAAGATGAGAGTGTTGAATTCTTTCTCGTCCTCCAGCATGCAGACCAGCCAGCCTTTTCCAATTATCCAATTATCAGCCAATCAAAGAGACCAAAAGTCTTTACTTAGAGCAGAGATAACTTTATATGTTAAAAATAAGTAAATAAATAAATAAATAAAACAAAACCAGGCAGTGGGCCCTATTATAGATAGTCCTGTGTGTTGAAAAACTATATTTTTGTAAGCTAGAAAGAATCTTTATGGTTAAAATAAAATATATCTGTGGTTCCTTTAGTTAAACACACTGGCCATGATTCTTAATGCACATATTTCTTCCTGTTGGGATGGTTTGTGTTTGCTTGGTGACTATAGTTGCAGCTTGTGAACATTTCTGGTGGAATGACTGAACAGCTCTTAAGATCAAGATCAAGAGCAGCAACGTCAAGAAAAGGAGACAATCATTGAGCTGCTCAAAATGCGTGGAGTATGTCTCCATCTACTGGACAGAAAATACCACTGCACCAAGACAGTCAGATGCCAGACTAGCATTGTGCAAAAGAACACAAGCAGTTTGGTGACTTGTCAATTAGCAGTTAAAAGCAGAAACATTCCCACCTGTTCCTAGCCAATTATCTCTAGGCTTTACAGATTGGAAGCTTCAGTATGAGAAACTCTCCAGTGCTCTTGTGTCACAAGCATTAAGAAAAACATTCTTCAGACAGCCTTTTACAATTATCAGCCAATCAAAAGGAATGTAAGCCTTAACTCACAACACAGATACATTTAGTACAAGCAAAGTAAAAATTATAATTAAAAAACTGGGAAGAGGACATTATTATAAAGTCCTGTGCTTTCACCAACCAGATATTCCTAGGCTACAAGGGCAGATCAGATAGAATCCTTAACTTATCTCTAATATTCCTTTTGTCAACCAAAATAAATAAATAAATAAATAAATAAATAAATAAATAAATAAATAAATAAATAAATAAAAACTGGCCAAGATATTTAATTCACATATTTTTCTCATGTTGGGAGGGTCTATGTTTGCTTGTAGACTATAGTTGTTGCAGCACGCAATTTTATATTTTCTTGTTGAGAACATTTCTGATGGAATGTCTGAACAACCACCAGGATTAAGATCAAGAGCAACATCAAGAAAAGGAGGTAGAAGAAATGTGTGGTCTATGTCTCCATCTACTGGAAAAAAAATATCACTGCAGCAGAACAGTCAGCCGCCAGACCAGCAATGTGCATTGATCCCCATTATAGTGCGAAAAAACACAAGCAGTTTGGTGATTTGACTATTAGCAGTTAAAAGCATGTCAGCTGTTTCGCATGTGAACAAATAAATCATCCCTTGAGTTTCTATGACTGGTTGCATTTAGAAACATTCCCACCGGTTCCTAGCCAATTATCTCTAGACTTTACAGATTGGAAGCTTCAGTATGAGAAACAAATTCTCTCCAGTGCTCTTGTGTCACAAGCATTAAGAAAAATGCAATTCAATTATCCAATTATCAGCCAGTCAAAAGGAATGTAAGCCTTAATTGACAATGTGGATAGGTTTATCACAGGCAAATAATTAAAATAATAATAATAATAATAATAATAAACTGGGCAGTGAACATTATTATAAAGTCTTGTGCTTTCAACAACCAGATATTTGCAGTCTAGAAAGATGGAATCAGATAGAATTCATAACTTATATCTACTGCTTCTTTTTGTTGAACACAATCATCAGGATCAAGAGAAACATGAAGAAAAGGATGTAGAATCGTTGAGGCTCTCAAATTGTGTGGAGTGTGTCTCCCTCTAGTGGACAAAAAGTAACTCTGCAGCAGAACAGTCAGCTGCCAAACCAGCACAACAGGCAATCATAACCATTACAGCTAGAAAATAAGCCCTTCAGTCTTTTTATGAGTAAGAGCAGGGTAGCTGGCGTTTGGCATTTGGGAATCTGGAATTTCGTTATTTTTATTTTTAATTTGAAACTGCATCTGTCTTCTGACCTTACAGATTAGAGGTGTAAATATCGCAGTTTTCTAAAAAGAGGAAGGCCTGTGGCTCTTCTGGTCTAACCTGACGCCTGGACTAGTCCCAAACCAGGAGACATTAAGATCTGCCAGTAAATCCGGGGTTAAATCCCTGTTTCCAGGACAGGTTTTAGCTTCAAAACCGCCACCACAATTTCCCTGTCATCAGTACGAAGCAGAGTTTGCCAGAGACAAAACCAGAGGAGAAGAGGTGGCACACGCCACAGAGGCACCAGTTCTACGACAGAGCGGTCCGGGTTCAAGACCCAGCTGGTGATTACGTATTTATAACCTGCTTTCACTGCCTGGGTTTTCAAACCGTTGGTCTCGGTACTGTGTACGATTACAAGATGCTGTAATTGAGTTGTGGTTCAGAGGTTAAGTTTTACTGCTGCATTTAAGCAGATATGTGAGGTCAAATCCCAACCCAACCTAGACTGGTGCCTTTTTTAATAAGCCTTTTCCTACTGGTTTCAGGAGAGGGAAATGTTTATCAATGTGATGGAGATCCACCTCCCTGCACTTTTGCCTTGTTTAGAGGCTGAACATCAACCTGAGAGGAAATATTTATAATTACTTATCTTTATCTTTCCAACTGAACGGTGTTGCTCTATTGCCCTCTGCTGGGCATTAGTGGAAGGGCACACAGAAGGGGATTGCTTCATCGTAACAGAGCTCACAGCCTCACTCTATGAGATTACAGCATAATGCATGCACTGAAGTGTGTTTATTGGTGAGTCAGCTTCACATTTTGTCCTTTAAAAGTATAATTAGGGACAGAATAGTGTATTAGATCATAAGCCGCTCAATAAAAAAAGTGAACTGTGTCAACATAAAACCCCAAGGCAGCCCAGAGTGCGGATGAGGTCACACTCACTCCTGTGTTACACACGGGGTCCCTCTAAGATCTGCGCAACCTCCTCACAGGACATGTGAACAGGGGCCAGGCACTTAACTCGAATTTCAGAAGATATCAGACACACGCTGATCCTCTTCCTGTCTGGCTGACAGCAAAATAAGCGCCATCTGCTTTGTGATGGTTACTGACATCTGCAGAGTGTGCCGCACTGTTGTGTTACCTTCCTGGGCTAGAGCAGTGCATTGTGGGTGCAGGGTGCAGAGTGTAGTGAGGTCGGGGGGGCGGGGGGGTCGTGGCGGGTGTTTGGATGTCTAGACGGGGATTTTAACGTGGAGCACTGAACCCCGGTCACGGTGGGACGCCTTGGGGCCTGTAACCAGCGCCTCCCAGCGCGACCTCCCACGCACGCAGACGCCATCGAGCTGAAATATGCCCCCCGCTGACATCTCTTTACGATCGCTGCTGGCACAGAGGCGCCTGTGTTTCACCTGAAGGGCCCGGAACAATTCCCCACTCAGGAGTCTAATTGGAAGCACGTTGCTCAGGGGCTGCGATGGTTAGAGCAGCAGCAGGCTGCTGTCTGCAGGCCAGTGATGTCACAGTGGATCTGCATGTGCCCCAGCGCTCCATTATGACATCATAATGGTTTAATGTTCCGTTCTACCCGGGACACGTCAGCAGCACTCTGAGTGTTAACAGCCAGCAGACACACAGCAGGTCGAGCAGAACGCAGTTTGGCAGAGTCCTGTTTTCTCATTAGATTGTTCACTGGTGCAGATGCCCCCACACTGGGAACAGACTCAGAAAAACGAGTCAGCGAAATAAACAAACAAAAAGATCCAGTCTGGCGCCAGAACAGGAGGACATAATAAAAACACAAAAAAGCACAGGAACAACTCCTGCACCATGACAGCTTCCTGGGGACAAACAGAGCTTTCTCCTGCGTACACACACGCATGCGACACTCCCACTGACAGGAAATATTACTCAGGGAAGCAGGCGGAGAGGGAATTCCACACAACGCTTACGTAAGGAGCCCACACACGCGAACACACACACACACACACACACACACACACACGCGCACACACACACACACACACACACAGGCCCTGGACTACTGGTAAACAGTGAAATTCCTGTGAGATTCCTCCCGGTATAATAGGGGATGTGCCAGTCCTCCTGAAGGAATTTCCAGCAGTCTTGTGGCAAAATGACTAAGTGTGAGAAATGGGGTCAGAGGTCATCCTGTGTCATATTTTGGGGAGCAGTGACTGGACATGCAGCCACGCGGCTCATTAAAGCGACCAGACCCTAAATGTGCAGATGGCCGGGGGGGGGGGGGGGGGCATTAAGAGGATGTAACAGACTCAAGTGTGTCTCAGTGCAGGAAGCAGGATCATCTTACACCTTCTGTTCTGCTCACTACACGCACACACACACACGCACACGCACACACACACGCACACGCACACGCACACGCACACGCACACACACACACACACAGACACACACATGCACACACACACACACACACACTCTCTCTCTCCCCCTCCCTTAGTGGTTACTCAGTCGAGCAGCTTCTGTAGCACAGGGGCATTCTCCTCATTTTCCCCGAGTGAAGATGCCAGTTTTCTGATAAATGGAAAAGAATGTGGTTCAGTGAAATGAACACTCTCCACACACAGGGTCTGCAGCAGCTCTGTCCACAGAGTAGCACAGCACTACCCTGCTGTCACTGCCTCAATGTCAAAAACAAAACGTTAAACTGACTCTTTCTTAAATTGTGGTGTATCCCAATCTCTAATGGCCTAAGAGTGCCCCAAAGATAGAAATCACTGCATTCCTGGTCAGGTCAGAACAGAGAGCAAGCCCTGTCTAGTTATCCTATATCTACATGCACAATCTCTGACTGTAAGACTGCATGAAAGATGTGCTCAGGGGGAAGGGTAGCAGGTCTGTACAACTTCCTGTCACATGACAATTCAGCAATGTGGGCTGCTTTCTAGAGGTGAGGCCTCTCTACTAATCTTGAGCTGAAAACGTACCATTTCTATGGCAACACTGTTGCTGGTTTGGGCTTTTATTTTGCCCTGGATCTTTATCAGAATTATACATTGAAGGGTTGGTGTTGAGTCTGGGGGGCGGGCACACTGACCTCAGATCCACTGCCACGGGCATGCAGAGTGCTTCAAAGAGTGGCGCTTGCCCTACGGGTCAGAGACCGGGCAGGAAGCAGGGCGCGGCCCTTTCCTGGGCGCGGCCCTTTCCTGGGCGCGGCCCCTTCCTGGGCGCGGCCTCTCTGCTGGAGCCGCAGCACTGCCCGCACCTTAAACACACGGGCACTGCTGCGGGACGCCTGGGTCACCTGGGCACTCATCAGCACCCCCGCCCTCTCTCTGGGACGGGTACAGGCGCTCCCCCTGCCCTCTCTCTGGGACGGGTACAGGCGCTCCCCCTGCCCTCTCTCTGGGACGGGTACAGGCGCTCCCCCTGCCCTCTCTCTGGGACGGGTACAGGCGCTCCCCCCGCCCTCTCTCTGGGACGGGTACAGGCGCTCCCCCTGCCCTCTCTCTGGGACGGGTACAGGCGCTCCCCCTGCCCTCTCTCTGGGACGGGTACAGCCTTGCGTGGGTGGGTGTGTGTTTTTAGGAGCTGGTCTTTTTCTGCTTCTGGGCTCAGGGATGCAAACCAGAGTGTAAAAACACATTTTTTTACAGCACAGGATTTTGGTGAGGAAATAAAGTATAATGGCGTCTGACATTCTCTGAGTGGCTGAGTTGGTTTGGCACCAGGTCTCTCTCTGGCACCAGACACAGACACACACACACACACACATACACACACAGACACAGAGACACACAGACACAGACACACACACAGACACAGAGACACACAGACACAGACACAGACACAGACACAGACACACACAGTGACACACAGACACAGACACACACACACACACACACAGACACACAGACACAGAGACACAAACACACACAGCGACACACAGACACACACACACACAGTGACACACAGACACACACACACACAGACACACACAGACACACACACACACACACACACACACACACGTACACACACAGAGACACAAACACATACACAGACACACACACAGACACACAGACACACACACACACACACACAGTGACACACAGACACAGACACACACACACACACACACACACACAGACACACAGACACAGAGACACAAACACACACAGCGACACACAGACACACACACACACAGTGACACACAGACACACACACACACACACAGACACAGAGACACACAGACACAGACACAGACACACACAGACACACACACACACACACATAATCAGGCTTGCATCCCAATAAAGGCCCAGAACACAAGTCTCATACAGGGTTCAATGAAAGGAAAAACTCAGAAAAGAATTCCAAACGCAAATCAAGACAAACAAAAAATATTCATAACAAGACTTTTTTATAAAGGTACTGGTTCAGTCATCTGCTTGCCTGCAAAAAAAAAATAAACTTTTTTAAAGTCACTTAAATAATCTTATTTGCTGCTTGCAGCATAATGAAAAACAAGAGCAGACAAGAAAATGAAAAAAATCTTAATTTACACAAAAAACAAACAACAAAAAAAATAGTTTGGTGATAAATGCAGGGTTTGGGGTCTGGTTCCGGCCTTTTGGACCGACCCAGGAGGCTGTGAGACACGACCCCGCTGACTCTGCATTTCACTGTGTGCCAACCCCAAAACACACCCCTCCTCAGCTGGACCCGCCCTCCTCGCTGTGTCCTTCCTCCAGCTCTGTGCTTCGGGTCTGTCTGTGGGCGGAGCCAGAGGAGACGGGCGGACGAATCAGCCAACCGTGCGAAGCGGGGCTGCAGGACGATGCCGGGGCCTGCAGCTCTATGGTCTGTGTCCCTTCAGTGAGAATAGCAATGATCCAGAGGGGTGGTTTGGGGTTTTATTCCAGAATCCATCCCCAACCACCCCCCCTCTCCCACCCCCTGGCCTGCATGAGGACGCTGGGACAGGCCTTGCTGCCACAGGGAGGCCCCCAGCACTCAGTCCGCTGCTCAGGCCGCTGCTCAGTGCGCTGCTCAGTGCGCTGCTCAGTGCGCTGCTCAGTCCGCTGCTCAGGCCGCTGCTCAGGCCGCTGCTCAGTCCGCTGCTCAGTCCGCTGCTCAGTCCGCTGCTCAGGCCGCTGCTCAGGCCGCTGCTCAGTGCAGCTGCAGGTAGCTGGGCGTGGAGTAGTTGAACATGAGGAAGTCCAGGCGGTAGAGCTGGTAGAGCAGGGCCTGCTGCTGAGCGCTGACGTTGTGGAAGAAGGCGGCGGCCATCTGGTCGGTGGTGCGGGTGGACTTGGCGAAGGAGGGGAAGCGCAGGCGGGGGGCCACGCCCGCCAGCCGCAGCAGGTAGTTGGCGTCGTCCTCCAGCGTCTCGTACTTGCCCACCAGGTCGTAGCGCAGGTGGCAGGGGTGGCACAGCGAGTGCACGGGAGCCCAGTGCTCGTTCAGGGGCCCGTCCCGCCGCGTGGCGGGGTCCGCCAGGTACCGCGCGAACTCGGCGAAGCGCACGTCGGCGCCGGACCGCAGCGCCTCCTGCGTGGCGTTGGGGCGGTACCGGCGCACGATCAGCGTGCCGAAGCGCCGGTGGAAGGGCGTGTTGTACTTGAGCGTGAACTTGTTGCGGTAGGCCGAGACCAGCCGCTCGAAGGGCTCGCGCACAAACAGGAACTTCAGGAAGCTGTTGAGCCGGTGGTTGATCTCGGGGACGCTGTACTGGTCGAGGGTCCTGAGGTTGGCGGGCACGTGCGCCTGGCTGGACGGGATGTCCATGGGGTGGGCGTACCGGCCCCCGCCCGTCAGCACCATCATCACGCGCTTCCAGTTGGTGCAGGCCACCTTGGGCACGTAGCAGTACAGCAGCTGGTGCTCGTCGTCCACCACCAGGTGGCGCAGGTCGCCGGGGGTCAGGGCGCGGCGGCGCCGCCCGGGCGGGCCCAGCGCCCGGCACGCCTCCGCCACCTGGTCCCGCCGCGCCTGGTGCAGGAAGGAGGCGCCGGAAAACTCCGCCTGGGAGAGGAGAGAGAGAGAGGAGGTGAGAGAGCTGGATCGCTACATATTGGTACGGCACAGCACATAAAGAGACGGGTGGTGTGGTGTAGTCGTTAGGGAACTGGGCTTGTTAAGCTAAAGGTTGCAGGTTTGATTCCCAAATGGGACACTGCCATTGTATACTTGAGCAGGGTGCCTAACCAGCAGAAATGGGTCTTCCATGTGAAAATGAGAAAGTTGTGTCCGTCGCTCTGGATAAGGGTGTGGTGTAAATGCCTGTAATGTAATGCAATGTAATTCCATCCTTGCATCTTCATTACCTACGGATTTAGAGTCAGGACCCTCACACACACACACACACACACACACACTCACTCACGCGCACACACACACACACACACACACACACAGACACACAGACACACACACACACACACACACACACACCCACACACACACACACACACCCACACACTCACTTTGCTTCATTCCCCCTCCTGTGTGCAGCTGTCCATCGGAGATGTCTCCAGCTCAGAGTCACGTGTGTGTGTGTGTGTGTGAGTGTGTGTGTGTGTGTGTGTAATCACATTTAGAACCCTGAGCCTCTCAGGGCTCCATGACTGCAGTGTTCCACACACCCCCTTGCATTAAGCTTGACTGTGTTGATGTGTTTTATTGTTGTGTGTGAAACTATATTCACTGCTGTCCTTCTTGGCCTGGCTTCTCTTGGAAAAGAGATTTTAATCTCAGTGGTTAAATGCAGGGTAATAAACAGACAGCTGCCAGTCAAATATAGGACTGATTGAGACAGTCTCACGTTTGATTGACAGCTGACTGCTGGTCCACCACACCTCCCATAGAGCAGTTAAATTTAAATTTAGTAACGGCCAATCTCTGGAATCATCTGACCGCCCTATTTCAGGACAGGAACACAGACCTTACCTTTCAAATATATATTTTATGGCAGAAAAGTAATACCTATGTTTATAGAAAGTACAGGACCCTCTCCACTACTACACACCCAACACTGTTGCATACCCAACACTGAAACCCTCTCCCTAACACTGTTACACACCCAACAGTAAACCCCTCTCCTTAACACTGTCACATACCCGACACTGATACCCTGTCCCTAACACTGTTACATACCCAACACTGAAACCCATTCCTTAACACTGTCACATACCCAACACTGATACCCTGTCCCTAACACTGTTACATACCCAACACTGAAACCCCTTCCTTAACACTGTCACATACCCAACACTGATACCCTGTCCCTAACACTGTTACACACCCAACACTGAAACCTTCTCCTTAACACTGTTACACAACCAACATTCCTGTCTAAACTTCCCCAAGAATGGCTCCAAATGTGTACCACCTGAAACAGTTAAAGCCCTTTTGGTTTTAAAACAGGAACAGATTATGAAGGAAAAACAACTCAGACGGAAACACAATTTATTCCATTAAAACTCACCCCTAAAGTGGCTGTTTGCTGCAGACTTAACAGCTGCTGTGTTTCAGGGACAGGAAAAACGTTTGCCAACACTGGCTGGTGATTCTATAATTAGACACGCTCCACGTTTCCACACAAACACACACACACACACACACACACACACACGCTTTCCGCATACTCTCCTCCTTCCCCTGGTCTACCAGCTGTAATTAAAAGTGTGTGTGTGTGTGTGTGTGCATGCAAGGGTGAGTGTGTGTGTGTGAAAGTATCAGTTTCTGACCTGATATTCTAATGAAAAGCAGTCTATGAGGACTCAGTAGCATCACTCCACTCTCAGCGCTGGTGCTGATGCAGCAGACAGCACAGACTCTGCACTGAGCCACACAGGACACACAGAGCAGCTGTGTGAGCACTGCACTGTGGCTGCCGCAGATCTGCTTCCTGTGTGTGTGCTGCACTGTGGCTGCGCAGATCTGCTTCCTGTGTGTGTGCTGCACTGTGGCTGCGCAGATCTGCTTCCTGTGTGTGTGCTGCACTGTGGCTGCGCAGATCTGCTTCCTGTGTGTGTGCTGCACTGAGGCCTGAGCTCGATACACAGCCACTGTCAGTGGCAGGGAGGCAGACAAACAGAGCCTTCTCCACCCGGTCAGAACAGCACGCTGCTGGGGAACGAGCCGATTCAGAACCAGCGACCGCGGGGTCAGAACCTCCCCCATTCAGAGAGACACGAGGGCACTGTGAGCCAGGACGGGACGGCTGCAGCTGTCCCGGGATAAAGAGGGGGAGTGTGGGACGGGACGGACCCCCCTGCCCCCCCCCCCCCGCGCATTCCGCTGCCAGGACACCACAGTCTGCGCAAATAATCAGGGTCCTTATCTGGGGTCGCCCCCCCATCTGTGGGAAAAAGTGCCTCAGACAAACTCAGACAAAGCAGGGCTGGGTGCAGCAGTGGAGAGGCCTCAGGCCAAACAGTGCAGCTCTAACAGCAGAGCTGTGAGCGGGGGGGGGGGGGGCTGTCAGGGGGGGCTGTGGGGGGGGGGCCCAGTTAATGACCCCTGTCTGTGTGCGGCGTGGGACCCCACGTGCAGCCCCCCACCCCCCGCCAGCCCCCGTCCCCGAGTCCCTGAGTCCGCTCATGAACACAGTCCATCACACCTGAACCCAACACTCGCCCCACACGTCTGAAACCCAAACAGCAGTAAATCTGAGGCTTTGGTCAATTGAGAGACCACAGCCAGACTGCACACCGTCCCCAGTCTTAAACTACCCCCCCCTCCAAAAAAACCCTGACAGCACAGCACAGCCCGCTCTGCTAACACGCTCTGCTAACACGCTCTGCTAACACGCTCTGCTAACACGCTCTGCTAACACGCTCAGCTCAGCGCCGCGCTCAGCGCTGCGGCGGCCCTCCTGGCGCTGGCACGGGGCAGGAGGTGAAGCGCGGTGCGGACAGCACTCTCAGAGAGGAGCAGCGTGATCACAGCCCCCTGAGCAGCCACTGGACCGAGGCAGCCTGGCCAACAGCGCTGGACTCCCACAAGCCAGGGTGTCCCGTCCCCGGCTAAAATAGCGGGTAGTACTGAGTGTAATTTTAGGAGAGAGCGGCTCTCTTCCTGGCAGAGCAGGTTTTGGGCGCTGGGCGCCAGAGAGGGGAATGCCTCAGGGTGGCACGGAGTCTCACCGCGTGGCACAGTAAAACCGCCGCGGTAACGACGCCCTTTAATAGCGCCCAATTACACTGCGCCCAAACAGCAGGGTGCAGAGCGTGCTCCAGCTGCAGCCGCAGCAGGGAGACAGAGCAGCATGCGACGGTGGCATGCGACGGTGGCAACCCTGCATAATAAACCAGCAGAGAGAAACAGCGCTTCATACTGACTGATCAGTACAACACGACTGCATGCACGCACAGCAGCTCTGTCAATAACCTTCAGAACAAATCACAGCAGGAGGCTCAACTGCTCAGCGCCTTCCATAGCCAAGTGAAGCCAATCTGGTGTGAGCAAAAGCCTGACTGAAGACAGAGAAAGAGAGAGGGCCATGTCAGGACAGGGGAATGGAGACTGAGCCATGTCAGGACAGGGGAATGGAGAGTGAGCCATGTCAGGACAGGGGAATGAAGAGTGAGCCATGTCAGGACAGGGGAATGGAGAGAGGGCCATGTCAGTACAGGGGAATGGAGAGTGAGCCATGTCAGGACAGGGGAATAGAGCGGGCCATGTCGTGACAGGAGAATGGAGAGTAAGCCATGTCAGGACAGGGGAATGGAGAGCGGGCCATGTTGTGACAGGGGAATGGAGAGAGGGCCATGTCAGGACAGGGGAATAGAGTGGGCCATGTCGTGACAGAGAATGAGAGAGGGCCATGTCAGGACAGGGGAATGGGGAGTGGGCCACACTGGGACAGGGGAATGGCCTGCTTTGGAACTGACAGGACCTTGCCAGCCTAACTGAGTTACTGCCGGAGGGCTCAGCGAATGTCTTGTGGTCCTAGCCAACATTCTTCTGCACCGCGGCTAAATCTAGGCAACAGTCACCATGGCAACAGAATCTATTTCCCAAGCACATTGTCCTTACAGGAATTTATACAGCTAACAAGGATTTCACTGGGAAAAACCATCACCATTTGAGCATGTTCCCCTGGTTTAGAATTTAGAGTGAGGTCAGTACAGACCTTCCTGGCCCGGGACAGTTAGGGTTAGGGTTAGGGCATCGCTCCCCCCGCCGCTGACACACAGTAACAGCCCTTACTCAGAGACAGAGGACGCAGCAGAGCAGGCTGGCTGCCTCAGGCGAACAGCGTCCGCAGACGCGCCTCAATCACAGACGGCATCTCTAACTCCAGAAGGAGCCCGTTTGAGTCTGTGCTCGGCAGGTCTGGCTGAGCTCACTCTGAAGTGACTGAAGAGGGCACTGCCGTCGATCCCTAAATGCACTCTGGGGGACGGAGGCACTGAGGAGCCCGGGTCTGCCCAAATGACCCCAGCAGGAGGGCACTGAGGAGCCCGGGTCTGCCCAAATGACCCCAGCAGGAGGGCACTGAGGAGCCCGGGTCTGCCCAAATGACCCCAGCAGGAGGGCACTGAGGAGCCCGGGTCTGCCCAAATGACCCCACCTAACCCTAACCCTACCTACAGAGGGAGCCAGTGTGCTGTAGAGGCAGAGACACACACACTCACACACACGCACGCACACACACACACACGCACGCACACCCACGCACAAACACACGCACACACAGACACACACACGCACGCACACACAGACACACACACACACGCACGCACACCCACGCACACACACACGCACACACAGACACACACACGCACGCACACACAGACACACACACACACGCACGCACACACACACACACCCCCACGCACACGCACACCCACGCACGCACACACGCACACCCACGCACGCACGCACGCACGTACACCCACACACGCACACACACGCACGCAGACACACACACACACACCCACGCACACACACACACACACACACACACACACACACACGCACGCAGACACACACACACGCATACACAGACACACAGGCACACGCACACACACACACACACACACACACACACACACACACACGCACACACACGCACACACACACACCCACGCACGCACACACACACACCCAGCACTCTCAGGTACACACTCTCTCTCTCCCTCTCACACAGCGCTCTCAGGCAGACTGCCAGCGCCTCTTCAGTGAGCGTGTGCTCCTGGGGACCGCAAGAGGGAAGAGAGAGGGGGGATCATCAGGGAGATTAATGAAGGAGGGAGGGAACGAGAGAGAGGAGCAGGGCGAAGGGCTGACAGCCTGTCAGAGAGGGGACCAGCGAAAGGAGAAAGAGAAAGATGGACTGAGGGGCTGAGGGACAGAGGGAGGTGTAGAGAGGTGGGGAGGGCACAGAGGCACATGAGCGATGTGTCAGTGAGAGATTTTTTTTGAGGTTGTAAAAATACTTTATGAAAATGTAAACACTCATGAAAAACGAGAGAAAGAAAAGAAAACATGGTGCCTACAATGCAAACCATAAAACAGCCCCATCATTCACCATACACAGAGCAGCCCCTACACTGTGTAGAGAGTGCCGTGTGTGAGAGAGAGAGAGAGAGTGAGTGTGTGAGAGAGAGAGAGAGTGTGTGTGAGAGAGAGAGAGAGAGAGAGAGAGAGAGAGTGTGTGTGAGAGCGCTGTCTGTCCCTGCCTCTACAGCACACTGCCTGCATTCACCGCCAAGCACCGCCAGCACGCAGCCCAGAAACAGCCAGATCAGACCGCTCCGGACCCCAGGCAGAGCTGCTTCAGACAGACACACGCAGAATTACACACTGAGGCTCCAGCTCTGCCGCTCTACACACTGCACTACACGCTCTGCCCTCTGTGTTTAAACAGCAGTTTCATCTCAATTACATGAATAAAAAAAAGAAAATACAACATCTATGTCAGTAAAATTATGCTTGAAGGCTTCTATGAATAGAAGTGGTTTGAGATGTTGGATTATTATCCCAGTGAATTTCTCTGAAGATTGCAGCTGCATTGCATAAGACACAGCACGGTGCTCTGAGTCATGCTGGACTCTTTCACTCTGCCTCCAATCCACACTCATCTCCCTGGAGTCCTCATCCATACAGCGCTGCCCCAGGGCTGGGCTTTCCCTGCAGCGTGATGTCACAAAGGGCTCCGCTCAAACACTGTGATGTCACACAGCGCTCAGCTCAAACAGTGGTGATGTCACACAGAGCTCAGCTCAAACAGTGTGATGTCACACAGAGCTCAGCTCAAACAGTGGTGATGTCACAAAGGGCTCAGCTCAAACAGTGTGATGTCACACAGAGCTCAGCTCAAACAGTGGTGATGTCACAAAGGGCTCAGCTCAAACAGTGGTGATGTCACACAGAGCTCAGGTAAAACAGCATGATGTCAGGACAGCTCCCCAGTGACAGAGGACGCCTGGAGTCATCTCTGATCGCACCAGAGTCATCTCTCAGGCAAAGAGAAGTGAAATAAAGTGCGAATGATCTCCATTAGCTGGTGCTTCATTCAGACTGTGAGTGGTGAATGTGCACAGTGGTGCTTTAATCAGTATGCAGTGGGAGATAATAGGCTGCTTAAAGATTTACAGCATTCACAAAGCCCCTGCCAGCAGACCACACCCACCTCCCTCTGCCCTCCATAATTAATCTCACTCAGCCAAGCCCCTCCCCTACCGTTTACCTACAGACCACCCAGAGCAACATACAGCTTACTGAAATAAAGCGTCTGTATCACACTCAGCTGGGAAATTAACCCGTTTGGAGAAATATGAAGGCGCTCCTGCGAAAGTGTACACACACACACGCACACACACGTACTCACACACACACACACACACACACACACACACACACACACACACACACACACACACACACACACACGCACACACACGTACTCACACACACACACACACACACACACACACACACACACACACACACACACACACACACACACACACACACACACGTACTCACACACACACACGCACGTATGCATGCACACACACACACAAGGGTTCGGTCCCTTACCTGTGTGGGGTTGTACAGCTCCTGCAGTGCATTATGGGAGCCTTTGGGACAACAAGCTTCTGTTGCAAATGGGTTCCTGCGCATGACTGCAAAGAGAAGAGATTACAATAAAGGAACCATGCCTGAAGAGCGATGGACATTCTAATCAACCAGTCACTCATAAGAGATGGGCAATAACCAATCCTGTCAAATGTTAACTAACAGCATAGCAGCTTTAAAAGCCCATGAGAGAGAGGGAGGGAGAGATGGAAACAGCAGACTGGACAGTGACGGGGCACGCCGATCCATCACACTATGGGTGTAACTGGCCCCCTCCCATCCCAGCCCTGTCACAGAGGGTGACATCACCATGGCCACGCCCTAAAGCACTCTCGGATGCAAAGGGAAAACGGGATCTAACAGGAAGTCTCTGAAGGACCCGGAGTGTGAGATCAGAGAGAGGCGGGATCTGCTCCGTTTCCCATGGCGACAGTATCCAAGGAGAACAGATGAAGCCCCGTCCAGAAGGACACACATGAGGACCCTCTGACCGCACACCCAAAACCAGTCAGCTCTGACCGCACACCCAAAACCAGTCAGCTCTGACCGCACACCCAAAACCAGTCAGCTCTGACCGCACACCCAAACCAGTCAGCTCTGGACCCCCACAGCACTGCCCAAAAGCAGCGTTGCCATGGTGCTGGGGCAGGTGCGGGTTCCAGCAGGCGGCAGCATTAGGAAGTCATTAAGAAGCAAAAACTGCTGCTGTCAGCAAATGCCCAGCTGGCATCCTGCCAGCTTGCCTGCAGGCCAAAGTGCCCAGGTGTGCACTTTCCCCAGAGTCAGAAACAAACATTTTCACCATATTACAGGAGCAAGCTTACTCAGCTCTGTCATTTTTACTTTCTGGAGTAATTTCAAGGTGAAGGTTTCAAGTCAAAGGTAATTTCAAGGCATTTTACAGAAAATCAGGCAGTGTTAACTTTACACTAAACCGACAGTACAGCTCTCCATCCTACACACACGCACCACGCATGCACACCGCGGACGCGCATTACACACACACAGACAACACGCACGCACGCACACATGTACACACACACCCACACACACACAAAAATATACACAATCACACACATGACACAGAGTCAGGAAGCCAGTGCAGAGGGACTCAGACGATGATCTGGGACATGGAAAACAAACAGCAGCGTGGGGATGAGGAGAGATTTGGGCCACAAGCCGTGGGTTTAACTGGCTGAGTGAAATTACAGGCCATGGAGTCCATGTGAGCTTTAATTGCAGTGTCCCCTCAATGTGTTTATTTACTGAAGTGCCTGAGCTGTACAACATGTGTCTGTAGACAGCTCATAGTGTGTGTGCTTGTGTACAGACAGCCCGCAGTGTGTGTGTGTGTGTGTGTGTGTGTGTGTGCTTGTGTACAGACAGCCCACAATGTAAAGTGTTTGTACAGCACAGCACACAGTGCTACAGAGATCAGGATGTCGAACTTCTCTCAGAGCATGTCTACTGGCTGGTGAAAAGGATGGATGGACGGACGGACAGACAGACACCACCCTAAACCCAAAGGCCTGCTGTTAACACCCCTTTCATTAGAACACCTACACTGCGCGACACACAAACACTCACGAGCACAACCGCTTCTGCATTAGAACACCTACACTGCGCGACACACAAACACTCACCAGGACAACCGCTTCTGCATTAGAACACCTACACTGCGCGACACACAAACACTCACGAGCACAACCGCTTCTGCATTAGAACACCTCCACTGCGCGACACACAAACACTCACGAGCACAACCGCTTCTGCATTAGAACACCTACACTGCGCGACACACAAACACTCACCAGGACAACCGCTTCTGCATTAGAACACCTACACTGCGCGACACACAAACACTCACGAGCACAACCGCTTCTGCAGCAGCTACTTACCCGAGATAACATGCCACCCACAACTACCCATAAGCCTCTGCTCTGCCAATCACGCTGCTGCACCAGAGGTCCCGCCCCCAATCCAAGAATCTCAGGCAAATGTCAACCATCTAAAATCCAAGCCATGTTCTTTGAGGCCAAACATAAATTCCACAGTGGTTTACCAGTCCAAGAAAAGGCAGACGTATATAAAACATAAACACCAAGAGGACTGTTTGGAATGAGTCAGTTTACTGACACACATGTGAGCCATTCAGTTCCATCCCCAGTGACCGCCACTGACCCCACAGGCCCGACTGCAGAACCCAGGAGGAAGGGAGCGTTTGCCCAAACCACAGCCCCAGACCGTACAGACCTGTTTATTTCTGCCATCTGTGCCTCCCCAGGCCCTGCACTAACAGGCAGGCCGCTGGGGGATTTCTGGAAAGGTATTTTTTCTCACCCAGTAAAGCCGAAGTGTTGAGTTCTCTATGCTGGATTCACAATCCGTTCTGCAGACTCCCACCACAAACTCAGTGCCAGTCCACCGTGAGAAACCAGGATACTCCAGGGCCAGCCCTCACATCCGGACCAGCACCACATGGCATCCGTATCGCTCTGCACCCACAGTGCCAATGAGTTTATTCAGGATCTCTCTCTCAAACACACCCCCACACACACACACACACACTGCACCATACAGTACTGCAGCCCCACACACACACACACACACACAGCACCATACAGTACTGCAGCCCCACACACACACACACACTGCACCATATAGTACTGCAGTCCCACACACACTGCACCATATAGTACTGCAGCCCCACACACACACACGCATACACACACACTGCACCATACAGTACTGCAGTCCCACACACACTGCACCATATAGTACTGCAGCCCCACACACACACACACACACACACACACTGCACCATACAGTACTGCAGTCCCACACACACACACACACACTGCACCATATAGTACTGCAGTCCCACACACACTGCACCATATAGTACTGCAGTCCCACATACACACACACACTGCACCATACAGTACTGCAGTCCCACACACACACACACACACTGCACCATACAGTACTGCAGCCCCACACACACACACGCACACACACACACACTGCACCATACAGTACTGTAGCCCCACACACACACACTGCACCATACAGTACTGCAGTCCCACACACACACACACACACTGCACCATACAGTACTGCAGCCCCACACACACACACGCACACGCACACACACTGCACCATACAGTACTGCAGCCCCACACACACACACACACACACTGCACCATACAGTACTGCAGCCCCACACACACACACACACACACTGCACCATACAGTACTGCAGCACCACACACACACACACACACACACACACTGCACCATACAGTACTGCAGCCCCACACACACGCACACACACACACACACACAGACACACACACACACACACACACATACAAACAGACACACACACACACACACACATACAGACAGACACACACACACACAGCACCATACAGTACTGCAACACACATGCGCACACACACACACACACACACACTGCACCATACAGTACTGCAACACACACGCACACACACACACACACATACAGACAGACACACACACACACAGCACTTCACAGACACTATTTTATGAGCAGACAGCTCAAGGTGTCTGACTCCACAGACGTGTGAAAATGGGGCGGGGCCAGGGGAGGGGCCAGGTCTGAACGGGTTCAGACTGGGAACAGGCATCCCGGACGTCCCCACAGCAAGAACTTCAATGTTAAGAACCGAGAGTTGCTCATCTGGCTGGCATAGGAGATCTGTGCCCACAGCTGCACTGACTCGATTGGTCAAGCTGCACACCCACAGCAGTGTGGGAGCCCTTCAGAATGACTGCACAACTCCTGGGGAGGGACAGAGAGAGAGAGAGGAAAACCTTGCTGGCTTTTTGGCAGACCAGATTCCTGGCTCAGCGGAGGGAAAACCAGAGGGTAGCTGGAAGAGAGCCGGAGCGTCCGAGAGGGCCAGGACGCCCCCACACCCCGCCCCCCTGCAGGGACTGAACCCCCTCCCCAGCCTGAGGAACTCCGCACAGGAACACACAGCCTGTGTGCACACAGACAGACAGACGAGAGGGAGAGCTCAGACAGGTGACCCCTCTGTGCCACAGACACGGCCACACGTCACTCCCCCCCCGACCCCCCCCCCTCTGACAGCGCGCTCTGTGAGTAAGCGTGCGGTCTGCGGGGGGGGGCAGACTGAAAGCACGCAGTCACTCAGCAGCGGAGGGGAGTCACAGCCTCTCTCGCCCCTGCTCTCCTCACTGTCATTCAGGCCGTGATTCAGCGCTAGTGCAGCCTGCTCTGGCCTCACATCAAACACAACCACATCCAGGCAGCCCTCCGGACTCCTTCTTTACTTCAGCAATATTTCCCAGCATATTCCAACTATGGAACAAAACCAGCTACTGCAGTTGTGACTGAAACAGCCCACTTTTCTCTGAGAGTTGAGTGCTGCAGTATAAAGTCATAAATAAGCGTAAATGCACCTGTGCAGTAAAATCTGTCATTTCCTGTGTGGGACATCAGGGTCCTACCCTGGGCTGTGTATCCAGGGTAATATTGGGATCACTGTCACCATTATACATTTACACTGCAGCAAACAGTTGCATGTCTTATGTAAACCTGTGATGTGACGACATCACTCTTTAATGTGGTTCCACACGCTGTTCTGCTGCTTTGCAGCCTGTACTGACCCTGCGCTACACAACAGCCTGCGTTCAGGACCACAGTCTGCACAGCCAGACACAGTCTGCACAGCCAGACACAGGCACAGACAGTCTGCACAGCCAGACACAGACACAGCCACAGCCAGACACAGACACATTCAGACACAGACACAGCCACAGCCAGACACAGACACAGCCACAGATCCACAGATTAAGTCCCACACCACTCCCCTCATCTCAAGGTCTCAGAGCTGAAAGTGTAGCAGAATGTGCGTATTTCTGACGCCCTGACCTTCTGGAAAGGACAGCGAGTACTGTTCCTTTCCTTTTTTATAACTTTTCCACACCATGCTCTTCTGTAAGTGTTAAATAAAGAGCTTTTTAAGCCTTGCTTGCGCTTGCTCTCTCTCTCTCTCTCTCTCTCTCGCACCCTTTAAAGCTGGATTCCAGAAGGGTATATTTGAATAGAATGCACTTTAATGCTGGATTCCAGAAGGGTATATTTGAATAGAATGCACTTTAAAGCTGGATTCCAGAAGGGTATATTTGAATAGAATGCACTTTAATTCTGGATTCCAGAAGGGTATATTTGAATAGAATGCACTTTAATTCTGGATTCCAGAAGGGTATATTTGAATAGAATGCACTTTAATTCTGGATTCCAGAAGGGTATATTTGAATAGAATGCACTTTAAAGCTGGATTCCAGAAGGGTATATTTGAATAGAATGCAAAATGCACGAGTGCTTCAAGGTTTAAAAATGGAACTTTGAAGCTTAAATTACCGGGCAGACAATCAGACAGCGCTAAATGAATAGCAAAGGACAGATGGTTGCGATGAGGTGACAGTTTTCCTGCCATTTCTGGATGTTTAGACTGCTGGACTCTGAGGTGAAATGCAAACACACACGCATGCATACAAACACACACACGCACACGCACGCACACACACACACACACACTGCTGAAGGAGTCACAGTTGCCAGTCTCAATCTACTCGAAGCCGCCCCTCTCTGTGCACCTGTCCTGAGATTTGGGGTTAAGTGGAGAGAGAGAGAGACAGAGAGAGACCGGGTCAGCTGCTGGTGTTTCAGGGGCAGATATCGAAACGTACGCTTCTCTAACTGCGAGTCACAGACTCTCTCTGACAGGGCCACAGCTCCACTGGGGTCCCTTATAAACAGAACCTTAGCGTGTGAGCGAGCCTGCGGCATGTGCCGCTGCGTCTAGGCCTGTGTGCGTTCGCCTGGGCACGAGTGGGAGGGTGTAGCGTAGCTTTCATCAACAGGAAGTCATACCTGTGTGGGCAGACAGACACCCTGAACATCAGAACAACCAGCGAGACACATGACCAGAGTCAGATACCGCTCAAACTCCTTTCGCGAGACACACAAAGCACAGGAGGACAGGAGTTGCAATGCCAAACAATCTGATGTGTGCTGGAATGCACAGCCTGCTCTCAGGACTGAGGGCGATTAAACCTGCGCTTGGACTGTGCCCTGCAACAGCTTTGCACATCTGTCTCTGTGCCACTTACTTCAGGGTCTCTGAAAGAGACACAGTGCACCTGAATGTCAGATTCAGGAGAAAGAACTGGGAATTTCGACTGGCTGAAGACAACATATCAGCCATGAGGAATCTATGAACAATCCATATTTGTGCAAGAGAAAAGACCTCGTTTTAAAAGTGTATTTCTATCTTCTCTCCAATATATTCGTCATAATATACAGTATGTTCTGTCCACCGTTTTTCTTGCTCTAAAATCACAGTGACTATGAATACTGGGAAACAACTTCCGAAAAAATCTTGCGAAAATGAGTAGCCACAGAATTTCCATATCGCGTTTAAAAGGCAACATTCATAGCGCCTGGTGTGAGGCCAAATCGAAATACAATTAAGAAAACAGCGTTCATAGCGTGCAGTGACCGCACGAGCTTGTTGGTCCGCGCCGACATGTCACCAGTTGTGACACAATCAGTTTATTTGTTTTACAGCATACTCCATGTCCTAATGTTAACATGGCTCTAAGGCTGGAATGCAAGTTGTACAAATCAGCTTAAATATTTCATAATGTATTTAAAATGGTATTCTTTGTTTATCAGACACAGTAGAACTGATGCTTCTATCAGAACGAGAGGTTTCCGATGCGTTAATATCATATCAGCGCAGCATAAATCACAAAGTAATCGGTCACAAGAGAAATGCGCTCCACTCCAGTCACCACCGCTAGAAAAGTCTCCCTCAAATCTCCTAGCCAAGCAGTGTGCATACATACATCTTGGAAATATTCATGTTTGCACAGTCCGGGGCGACAGGCTAAACGCTGCAAGAGTTCTTTTGAACCAACCCAGTACAGTAAGCCTACTGTATTTATGGGGCAAGTTGGCAAATTGAGCTGAAGAACCTTCACTGCCATACATGGAACAAAGATTCTTCGTCTGATGTTAACGTCATAACGTATACATTTAACCACAATTAAGATAGATTGCGGTAAGCGAGCTTTAAAATGTGAAGGAAAAGCTGTGAGAAGAGCCGAGAAAACATAGTTTCTTTTGATGCTACTTACGGTTAATCAGACTGTAGGCTATCAATGAATGGCTTTATACAACAATTCAATCTAGCAACGTCGTAGCACATCTAGGGACACAAAACACCCACCGTACAGCTAGCAATTTAGCTGCGGATTGTCCCCGTGTCATTCAAACGGAACTGATTAATTAAGCATGGAGCTAAAGCACACATTCTTTCACAGACATTGGGTGATGGAAGGTTTCCTATTGCCAGCGACAAGAACGGTTAATACAACAATCAATTAACGTATTATGGCAACACAGGCTGCGAGTCAAGGTCCTACCTGGCTGGAACATACTTTGGAAATAAAAGATGACCAGAACAAAAGATCCCAAACAAGTGGCGAGCACCATCCGGCAAATTCTGCTCATCCTCATCAGTTCGAGTACAGCCTGCTTCATGGCTGGTGGGAGGAAACGTCCAAGACGACTGTATATTTCGTGTAATTTAAAATCTTTGGACCAGGCACCGGCGCGTGGTGCTGAAGATGACATTAGCTGCGTTCGAGGCTCAAACGGACTCAATGCTTCCCCTGGACCGTACCATTTCTGACCGCACGCCCGTTTGCCGGGGAAGAAAATACGGAACTCCCCCTCAACAACCCAAGAGGATGAAAGCGCCCAGTCTTTGGTTTGGAGCCCCGAAGAACTAGGTAGATGTATACATATACATCCAGAGACAACTCAAGCGGGACAGGTCATATTTAAATAGTAGTGTATATTACAACTGCCAGTAAGCACTTGCGGAGATGAACTTAGTTTCAATAGTAATAGCTGCAACAGTAGTCAAAGTAACAGAGTAACTGCAAAGCACACAAGTAATGCCAGTTAAGTACATTACTGTTACCCCAGGATGCACAATATGATTATGCATGTATTGTACTCCAGTATGACCTGTATAGTACCATTACATCCTTATAATTATTTAGGCCATGTAACAGTAGGCCAAAAGACTTGAATTTCTGCTCAATTCTGATTCATCTGAAACTGGTAAAACCCTTAATTTTCTCTAGTTTGCACATACGCTTTCACAATAGGGCTACTATAGCAAAAGTGCACCACTCTTTGCATGCCTGCTGAGCGCTTGGATTTATAGGGACAGATATGGGTTTCTTTTGAACCGCACCTTCTGTGTTTCATTAAGATTTGCATGGTAATTCAGGGGCTACTGAGTCGAACTGGCACAGCGCTTTTATGCATTCATGAATTTAAATCACTCTTGACGTCTCACACCACTGTTAATCAACTAATATTTTTAGATTGACTGAACATATCATAATGTCAATAAAGCTCCGGTCGATAATAAGAAACAGGGGTTATGTCACTGGAGGTCCTTGTGAATGAATGCCCATCAATTTCCGAACAACGCTTTGGCGCCATCTGCTGGCAAAGTAAAAACATGACGTGATTGATTGATTGTGGATGGTATTAAATGTAATGGAGGTCCAGGCGGCAATTTCCCAAATCAATGCAGTAAACACATTATGACAAGAGTCCGGGGACCCGACAGTTCAATAATAATAGTATAAGCGTTTATATTCTCTGTATCAACGACAAAGACGATAAAAGCTATGAGACTGGAAAATAAGACTGACATTTATGTTGCTGCTAGAATGGAGCACTCTTATTTAGGAGAGCAATCTTAAAATAATGTCTGTATTTGTCTTGAGCAGCCATGCATTTCTTGGTCAGATTACAGGCCGAATCCACAGATACTTGCCACTCTAAAAACACTGAATGAATCAGAAGGGAACAGACCAAGCAGACAACACTTTCCTTAATTTGCATTCCACTACAAACCAAGGCAAAACTAAACCTGAAAAACATTTGATCTTGAATGTCTCGGTTACTTTCTCACACAAAAGCAATAACCAACAACCACACACCTCACATATTGATAAGGCTTTGAAACTACACTTGCTATGTTATTTAATTCCAATTTTACATCACAAATCAGTACTAAATTGCTGTTTGTGTTCAGTTATTCAATCTGCTGTGTCAGAGACCCTGCCTGAAGCCAGTTCAAACAGTGCAGCAAAAGCCTACAGACTCACAAGCTCTCCTGTTAGACACCAGTCTGTCACAAAGCCATTTCTGTTTACAAAACAGCCGTGCTGTTCACCACTCAGCGCTAAGATTTATCCCTGGTGACAGCTGCAACACACACCATTGTCTCTTGCATGCAACGGTTGGGTGGCCTTCTATCAGTAAAAAGAGAGCATCATTTTTATTTATTTATATATAAAACATTATTGAATGAACAGCCACTATATATCTCGTGTCTATTAATCCAGTACACTAACAGTCATGGTGCGCATTCTCAAAATAGGCCTACATTTACGACCAGGGAGAACCAGCCTTGGAAAAATTACCTTCAGTTATTGTGCCCTGTAAATTAGGAATACAATACAGAGCACTATAAATCTAAACTCATTACAGCACTTTCACCAGGTCAAAACTCTTAATCTCTCAGCTTTTTAAGTCTGAGTGTACTTGTAATAGTTTGAGTTTTTAATTTCTATTTTAATTTGAATGATTTTTTAATTTCTCATTTTTAATTTCTGTTGCACTTACTAACTTCCAATTATTTTTACACTAAATGTTTTCAAATTTTAAAGCCTAATTTATCACTCTGTTTTAATATTTATTTATTTATTTTTTTACTGCTTTAAGGTAACTTGACGCCATTGTAAATGAGGATTCTTCCTTGATGGTTTCTCTAGATTAAATAAAGGTTGATTAGATCTTAATTACTTTGGGATTCTGTCTGTCAGAGAGAGCCTTATTTCACAAATTAGCAAATGCAATTTCCACCAAGTGACCTGGGGGAGACAATGATCATTTACATACTCATCAAAAAAAGAAACAAGATACTTAAATTGGCTATGCTTAATTTTTTCATATAAAAAAGCCATATGTAACCTTTTCACTCTGGTATATTTGTAGCGATGTCGATTCAATGTTTTTCAGTTATGAAATTTCTCTTCGAAATGATTTTTTCAGGCAAACACATAACCCAGTCTGGGGAACCCAGAGAGTGTGCAAGCACAGAGCAGGGAAAATTAAACCTGTGCCCAGAGACCTGCATCTCAAGCCCCGCCCACTCCTCAGTCACTTCCTCCCATCCGCACCAGGCCCTGCTACATCTGTTTAAAAAAGCACAGCCCCATTTCCATAAAATCCATTTATATGATAATCATCTCAGTCTGATTTACGCTTGTGTTTGGCAGCAGACCTAAGGGATGATGAACGATTAAAGCAGACCTTAGGGGACAGGACCAAAAGCTCTGGCACGACTGACAGACGTGTGTGTGTGTGCATGTGTGTACGTGCGTACGAACATGTGTGTGCGTGTGTGTACGAGCATGTGTGTGTGCGTGTACAAGCGTAGGAGTGTATGTGCATGTGTGTGGGCACATGTACGTACGTGTGCGTACAAGTGTATGTGCGTGCGTGTGTATGCGTGTGACTGGAGTGGGGTTTCATGATCTCATCATACCCTCAGAACCCTTTTAGAAACCAATCTATATTTAATTTTATTCTATATTTGCGTAAGTGAAAATACTTATAGTCTATATTAACATATATTTTAAAAAGTTTTTTTCTTTGCCATTGCTGGTTCTATTGCCCTTAAAATAAAAGGCGTATGGGGACATCTAGTGGAACACATAACAAGTGCTCCTCATGTCTCGCACACTGTGTATGCACGCTTGTGTAACGTTACAATGCAGTGTCCGGCTTGCTCGGCCAATAAGATAAAGGGGAATAAATCCCTTAAAACCAGGTAGCCCAGAAAGTACACTTATACGGTTATGTCAGGCGGCATGTTTCTGGAAAATGTCCGTACCTACCGGTAAAATGCTACGGACATGCTGACAGCTCGCCGATATGACTCCACAATGACACAGGAAACAGTTTAGTGATCACGGGCGACGCATGCGCTGTTGAGTACTTTCAAATATGTAAGTGCTTTAGTGACCGAACCACTGAACAGTATTGGCTTTAGTGTTGATATTTACTCAAATATTTAAATTTTGGTATTAAAACTTTGGTTTCTGTTCATAAAAACGAATGAACGTTTAATAGACATTCGTTTAAATTAAAGCACGCATGTATGGTGTCTGCCAAGCATATTACATATTTAACAAGCTACATGCAAAATCAATCCATAATTTACATGATAATTACTATTGGCTTTAGTGTAAGGATTCAGGTATTTTCAAGTTGACCAGGCCAAATTATCCTTGGTGGTAACGTTCGTCGATAACTTGCATAACAGCCGGTTTGCTGTCCAAGGTAAGTAGCCACTGTCACTTGGAACGAGGTTTCAGTCGCGATAGTGAAAGGAGGGAGAAGAGAGCGAGTATCAGCACCACTCGCAAAAATCGCGCACTGACCTCTGATTGGATGAGGTGTCACGTGTGACGCATTTTAGCTAATCAGAGACAAGTGCGCAATGTCAACGAAGACAAAAGAAACGTAGCCAGTTGGCGCTGTTGGGACGCGGAGCTCCGCGCTGGGACTGGTTCTTTCGCAGCCATTTTCTGTCCAACCAAACGGCCGTTTTGAGAAGGTAACCAACCAGGGCTGCATTGCAGGTTTGTGTCTGACTCCGGCCAATGATTGCTAACCGATTTCTCGTTAGCTCGAATGGAAATGTCCGTCTCTGACAGATTTTTATTTGTTGTCTGAGTGAATGAGAGATTGAGAGCAGGAAGTACCAATATGAGATAATAATTAAGTTTCTGGTTTAAATCTTGGGTCTGCGCTGGGTTTGACGACTAACAATACAGGCCCGAACTGGCAGCTGATGCTCGGTATTTCTTTGTGAAACCCCCTCAGTCGAGATCTTCGGCAGATATAGTGTCTCGCATATGGATATTAATCCTGGTGGTTCTTGCACTAAAACTACACATTTAACCACAATGGAGAGTTGACAAAAAGTGAGTCAGACTTATGTTGGATTTTCGATACGAGTCGTTTCCACTCCTCCTTGGGTAGACTAGCGCGAAGCTTTGGATAAACTGGAAAACGCGCTCCATTTCACCATGTAGCGGTAGCCTTGCTAACATTCGATAGCGAACGTTGTTGTGAGATTAATATACTAGCTAGCTAGAAAATATTTCATTCAGTAGATAGTTTGTTGTACATTGTGTGACACTACAGAAAATTAGCTGTATATTTCAGGCAGGTAACTCGGTGCGATTGAAAATGGTAGTAAACAATTTGGCAAGATCATTTACCAGTTTCCGAGAAGCTAACGTTAGCCAGCAGTTGTAAACAAAGGCTGGTGAGGTGTTTGGTCCCATACAGTTATGATATATGCCGCTAGATAACGTTAACTTTTAATTACGTGGTCTAAGTTTCACTTGTGCAGCGTTACCACAATCGAAATAAAACCAGCGATGTGCCAGTTTGCCGGAGGTTTTATTTGATTTGAATCACGATGCCTATTAACCACTTAGCTAACGTAGCCTGGTGTCAAATGGACCCCTTTTGATTAATTAATGAATTAATTACATGGTCAGAAAGCAATTGATGACTGGCAGAAGTTAGATGGGAAATTATTAATTATAACTAATTCAAATTAGATGAATGACCCGAAGTATTAATGCATTCACCATTTCCAGTCCAGACTGCTACGCGGGAACAAAGGACCGAGTATTAGCATTAGCCGTATGAGGGAGCACGGTCGCAGACTAACCCTAACATCTAATATCACTTTTGCTAGCAAGGTGGCTGTTTGGACAAGTTTATGCAAATGTGCTGGAATTAAGATCTACCAAACCGTATATTGCATAACACACATGACATTCATGTGCGGATAAGGCAATACTGTATAGAAGAGATTTTTTTTAAGTTTGTGTGTAAATGCAGTAACATCTCAAGTAACTTCATTATAAGTTTAGCTACCACAGTCTCATTATGCAGAGGGTAACTACATTTTGGGTACTATTTTGGACAAAGGTGGCAAACTGATGGTACGCGCAAAAATGTCCAGATGTCTTAGTGTGACAGTTTTGTAACAGAAAGTCGATTATGGTTTTCAGATGGACGGAGACAGTTCTACCACCGACGCCTCCCAGCTGGGCATTACTGGAGAGTACATGGCGGGAAGTCACTACGTCCTGCAGTCTCAGGACGGTAATGTCCATTTTCTGTCACCTTCGGTCTTTCCGAAATTAACACTTTAGGGCGGCCAGTGAAGCATGGTGGTGTTCTGAGACCGTTTTAATGTCAGAAAAAGCGGGACATGTCACGCTGAATACACGTCCTATATTCACACCCCACGACTTGTAATTTGTCAGATAAATTAAGAATTTAACTTTCTGTAATGTATTGTGTAACAGTGATAGATCTATGATTAAATGACACATTTATAGACTGCCGCGTTAGGATGTCAAACGATCAGACGTTTCTCTTTCCTGTTACCCTAAAAGATGACGGAGACGAAGGAATGAACGATCACGAAGATGGCAACGGCAGCAAGGACAACTTCCGCGAACAGGACATTTACCTCCCCATCGCCAACGTGGCCCGCATCATGAAAAACGCAGTTCCTCAGACAGGAAAGGTATATGGCACCGGCGAGATCTATCTCCCAACCTTCTCAATGACGTGTTCAATGTTCACCCAGAATTTCTATTTAGGCCTATTTGGGATTTGAACGTGCGACTCTGGTTTAGTGATATAAAGCCCTTTTGATACGCTTTATCTCTCAGCCACACCCCTGAGCTTTAGGTTTCTTTTTTACCTGATTCAACAGATAGCGAAGGATGCTAAGGAGTGCGTGCAGGAGTGCGTGAGCGAGTTCATCAGCTTCATCACGTCGGAGGCCAGCGAGCGCTGCCACCAGGAGAAGCGCAAAACCATAAACGGCGAGGACATCCTGTTCGCCATGTCCACGCTGGGCTTCGACATGTATGTGGAGCCACTGAAACTCTACCTGCAGAAGTTCAGAGAGGTACGGTCACGCCAGCGGCCGCACACACACACGCATGCTCACAGCTCCTGGTTACCTAATTAAGCCCACCGCCCCACCCTGTCCATAAACCAAAGATCCGCCGCCTCCTGCACTACAGTGTGGGCTTTAGCTTGTAACATAGGGAGTGCTATAACTCCACTGTGGTGTGACATAGGGAGCATTATAACTTCTCTATGGCGTGACATAGGGAGTGTTATAACTCACCAGACCCATTTCCTTGTCCCAGGCCATGAAAGGAGAGAAGGGAATCACACCCGTGTCTGTGAGCGAGGGTCTTGGAGAGGAGCTCACAGACGACAGCTTCAGTAAGTCGACGTGTCCGTCTGTCTATCTGGCCGTCTGTCATGCCTCTTGGACCTTCCATAAGAAGTGACATGTTGCAGGGGTCCACATTTGTGCATTAGGCAGTCATGTATGTATTATGTGCTCATTTATGCATTTTTTCCGTTTCCCAGCAAACCAGCTGCCAGCAGGTCTCATCACAGCTGATGGACAGCAACAGAACGTCATGGTGTACACCACCTCTTACCAGCAGGTACACATGCACACCCCACACACACACCACATACCTGTCTGAGAGAGACCACACACACCACATACCTGTCTGAAAGAGACCACACACACACATACCTGTTTAAAAGAGATTGCACACCACATACCTGTCTGAGAGAGACCACACTCACCACACATTCCTGGCTCTCTGGGAAATGGAGTCTTAATATGATGACTATTAATATGACAAACTTCATCACTCAATTAATCACTTAATTTAAGTGACTGAAGAGTCCACACACCTTGTTTCCAAAGCCCTACACTGGCTGCTGATGGTAAGGAACCCACAAAACCCTGCAGGGCTGCGGTGTAAGATGTGTGATGTATCAGTAATGTGAGCCTAGCTGTAATAACGTACACGGTTGTGATACCTTCCTGGACAGATCCCTGGGGTACAGCAGATTCAGTTCTCCTGATGGGACTTCCTGTTCCTGAGAGCAGGGCTGAGGAGCCGAAGAGGGGGGTATCTGTGTGCCAGACAGAGGTCAGAGGTCAACATCACTGCCCTGGCTGCTGGTGTGGGGATTTGTGCTACCCTGCTGTGTAAATTTTACAAGCCCATTCACAAAGTTTAGTAGTGAATTACCCTGAGGTTGGGACTAAATCCCTGTCAGTAAGTTTAGGTGTTTTTTTGTTTTGTTTTTGAGTACTTAGTTTGTGGATTTATTTTCCCTTAATTTTGTACATTACTTGTTTGGAGTTTTATCCAAGTTTAGAGTGGCTGAAGTTGACACTGCAACAGGAGCCTTTGTCAGCTCCTCCTGTTCTTTACGTTAAAAAAAAACAAAAAAGAGGAAAAAAAAATCCCCTTTGTTAGAGCAACAGGGGTACGCTCTTAATTTCATATTGAATCATGTTACACTTTTTGTAATTTGAGTAAGAATACCATGTGATTTCATGTTAATCCTTTTAATAAAAATGCAAATGTTACACGGTTGGTTTGTCCATCGTCAGTTATTCTTTTGTCTCCACCCCCAGTCCCTGTACGTGTGAGTGCTGTGTCCAGTGTGGAGGAGTGTGAGTGTGAATCAGGCCTGGACACGCAGCCGCTCGCACACGGCTCACGCTCAACAAACCACAACTGGCCGCAACTTAAACGCTTTAACGCTTGACTGTAGCACCAGAGCAGCGGTACTGAAATCACCCAGCTCTGAGCTTCACTGAAGTCGATGGGCTGTTTTTTTAATTTAACCCACCCCTCCACCTTTCTGAACACTGGTCCAGTTCAGTAGCCTGATTGCCGCTGTGCCATCAGTTCAGTAGAGCTCAGTCTCACGTGGGGATCAGCACTCTACCCAGGGCTGAAAGGTACCAGGATCACGCACGCAGGAAATCAGAGGCGAAAAGCCGTAGCGGGAGGGTTTCAGAATATTTTAGTGTCCTCAGAATTTTTAAGAAGTTTGACAGGACAGTGATGATGAACAGAAGCATGTTAATCGTGTTTGTCACAGAACAAGCCGGTTCTGCGCCGACGCCCTTTTAAAAACACGCAGCTCTGCTGCAAACGATCGTGCTAACCACACGTCCCGGTACGTCCAGCTGATCTGCAGAATCAAATTCTGAGGCTGGCAAATGACCAGCTATTGTACATTTATACTGCATCATTGACACTTTCACATATCGTTATACATGCTTTAAATATAACCAAATACAAGGTACAAAACATTGGTTTAAAAAACTGGATAAGCGATTTAAAGGCAGTCATTGGCTAAAAGAAAGCAGATGTGTTTTCTGAGCAGGAATAGTGTGGCGATGACCGTAACACAATCCGTTTGAGCACCGCTTCTACCTTCAGTGGCACCGTGAGAGTACTGTCACAGCTCGGCTGAATGGACACTGACTACACCATGACGAAGACAAACAGCAGGAACAGGGCATTACAGCTGTACAGTGTCAGGCATTAATTAAAATTCTAGTATCTCAAAGATTCTAATTAATAACTTTATAGGATTGGTACAGCAATAGCACACAAAAACAGACAAATATAAAACCACCGCACAAACGGAAATTTAACTAACGACTGCAGAAATGTACTCGGGTTATTTCCTATGTGTTTCTTTTGCAGACTCAATATGTTGGTTAATATACAGAAAGAACCGTTTTTTTCTGACAAATATAAGAATATTTTTCTGCCGAAGATCCCAACTCTACAACTGACGTGGCCAGTGGCTTGTTCTGGATGCTGCCAGCTACTCTGGCTTAATTTGAGAGTCAGCCACTGTAGTCTCCTCCGCTTCGGCAGAAACCAATCAGGAGTCACGGGTGACTTCCAGCCTCCAATCACAAAACACATACTGTGTGGGTGGGGTCAGTCAAGGTGAGAATCCCAGGATCCATCATAGTTAATAAGGCACAAAAATGTGTGGACAACAGCAGTCAGGAAATGCAAAGTTCTCTGGGAAAAAAAGCAACGGATCCCAGTCATGAAACGGACACAGACTGACAGGCTAACGGCAATCACTCACGTCTGCAGAGATGCAAACCTCAAGGATGACTCCAGGGCGGGGGTGTGGTCTAATTCCTGATAAAATATATGTACATATGTGCAAAAAACAAAAGCGTAAAAAAATAGGTATAAAAACTCTTAGTGGTTTCGTAGCACACTTGGTGTGTTGGTCACTCTAAATACCCTTGCAGGTGATGGCTGGAAGCTCGGAGTTCATCACGATGTGGAGCTGAGAGAGAGAGAAAAAGGGGAAAAATGTTGAATTTCTTTAGAGAGGAAGTGTGGTGAGGCATGGGGGAGGCTGGGTCTGTACTCCAGTGAGAAGCGCTACCTGCTGGCCGTATCCACGGCGACGGCGTCTGTGGTGCCGAGCTCTGGGTGTGGCTGCGGGGCCTTCAGCCTGCTCGTGTCTGAAAGATCAGATACGCCCGTGTTCAATGACAGCTTTACGGCAAGAGGGGAAGGAAACGCACAGAAACGCAACGAGACAGAACAACCCACAACAACTCGGATGCAAACCTTCCCAACGCAACTGTCAAATAACCAATCTTTTGCCTTCAAGTTCTGGTGAAGGCAAACGGTGGAACATTGGTGATTTGCCAATTATGGATAAATATAACCTTCGGCAGGAGGGAAGGGCATGTGCAACCTAGCTTTCAGTTTTCAGCGCCAGCTGTACATCACTGACGCTGAGAAGAGCTTCATAAAGAAACAGCAGTCAGAGTTTGGGTTTGATTTAGGGGCTGTGGGGTGTCAGAAAGCCCCCTGTAGCTCTGTGTAAGAGTGTAACTGACAACACAGCATAGCACACGGACAGCAACAGACCAGAGAAGTAACAGCGCAAGACCATTCAGAATTAAGAAGAACAGCACAGTGAAGATGAGACACATGATTGGGCGAAGGGGAGACGGACAGAAAGACGAGCGAATGACAGGGGAGACGGCGCGTGGAGGGGCGGAGCCTGTTACCCTGCAGCCAGCGGATCTGCGTGGCGGGGCCGTAGCCCTGCTCGTTCTTGGCGGCGATGCGGAAGACCAGGGCGGGGCGGGCGGAGCAGTCGATGTGGGCGTTGCTCAGGTGGGTGGAGGTGACGGTGCAGGACGTCTTGGTGCCGCGGTAGACCCGGATGAAGGCCAGCTCGCCCGGCGGGTCCAACGCCGTGCCGGACCGGGTCTTCCGCACCGCCAGGTACATGGAGTACTCCAGGATCTTTCCGGAAGGAGAGGCGGGAGATTCCCAGGTGATATGGGCCGAGTCGGAGGCCTGGGGGGGTGACAAGGGAACCAAGAGATCATTTGGATGAAATGGCAGACAGGACTGGGGCCCGTGGGCTGTGCGTGGCTCTGCAGGGACGTGATCGGGCTGCACCTTGGTGATCTTGACAGCAGAGGGCGCTCCAGGGAAGCCCGGCTGGCAGGTCTTGAACTCGCTGACGGGGCCGAAGTCTCCCTGTCCGCAGGAGTTGATCCCGGCCACTCGGAACCTGTAGGTGACCCCCGGAGACAGATCCTGCTTCTCCCGCCCGGAGCAGTCCGAGGGCTCCCCAACTTTACCCTGCAGGGAGGGGGAGGAGCCGGGGGGAGGGGGAGGAGCCGGGGGGAGGGGGAGGAGCCAGGGGGAGAGGGGAGGAGCCGGGGGGAGAGGGAGGAGCCGGGGGGAGGGGGAGGAGCCAGGGGGAGGGGGAGGAGCCAGGGGGAGAGGGTTAGGGTTAAGCCTACCCCATCTTGGTTCCACACGGTCAGCGCAGTGTGTCTGTTTCCCACTCACCGTGCCCTGGGTGTTCTCCGGGGGGAGGGAGTACTGAGTGACTTCCGAAAAGAGGGTCCTGAACACGCCCACATCATACCACATGTGGTCATGTGACCTTTCGCCTGTCAGGGGCACCTGTGAGGGAGGGGGGAACAGTGAAGCTTTGATTGCCTGATGGGGGGGCCGCACAGACACTGAAGACCCAAGGCACCATGGGAAATGGAACAGGAGAGGGAAACGCTGGAGAAGAGGCAGGCGTGCGGGCAGCACTGGCGTGCGGGCAGCGCAGGCGTACAGGCAGCGCACACCACACGCTCTGTGTCAGGAGCAGCGCAGTCTTACCGAGTTCGGAGCGGAGGCGGCCGTGGCGTGTCCCTGGTCTGGAGGAAAGAGGACAGACATAAGCACAGCTGCCCAGCCGGTGGACTGCACCCCCCCACCCCCCCCCCACCCCGTTCCCCATGTGCTCAGTTCTCTGGTACCTGGCTGATGCTGGGATCCGCTGCAGTGCTGGGCGTTGCCACTGTCAAACCCGCTCTCCAAGAGCTGGGTGTTACCCGAGGGGTCCCCCGAACACAGGCTGTACTCCTGACCTTCCTCCTTACACACGACCACTGAGGACACACAAGAGGGTCAAAGGTCAGGGGTCACAGTTCAGCTCACTTTTCCACAGCAACACAGCTCAACATTCCTGAATATATTCTTTAAAAATGAGGGCCCCAGGGAATCTGTTCAGGCATTAATGAATAAACACAAAGAGGAAAATGGCAGCCAGTTCAGGCCACATAAGACGGCCGATTCCAGCAGGAGGGTGGGTCAGATTTTGCGTGATGACTCGAGCTGTTAAGTGTCAGTACTGCAGGACTGCCCAGCCCTGTCACACCCAAACAGGGACAGGTGTGTGTGCTGGTGTCTGTCGGAACATTGTGGCTGTACCTCTTTCTGGGGTGTGGCTCTTTTGGGTGGCGCCCCTCTGGTCCTCTGGGGGATACTGCTGTGGAGCGGACTCCACCTCCATGGGGGTCTCCTGCCCGCCCTGGCCCCCACCAGCAGAGTGGATGGGCTCCTGGGGGGAGAGAGACAGATTCAGGACGACCCTTCCAGTCTTCCTCTCTCCATGTGCACAAGCCTCTCAACAGCCTTTACACCCTGAAACCACCTGAGTTCTGCCACACCATCAGAAACAACACTCAAACAGCAGGACAGCAAAGAAAAGCACAGTCCTTCAAGAAGAGCTTACCAAGTTTTGAAGTACAGTTGTAATAGCCTATCACACATCATTTATATAAAATCCAATCATGAACAAATACTTAAATTTAGCAATAAGCAAAACGTTTCTTAATATAAATTCAAACTGTGAGCATAGAATTACTGCCATACAACTGAGAAAAATATACTTCAGTGGTCAAACACCACATTATAAAATCTTAATACTAGTTCTGAAAATACTTAGCTATACATTTCATGTACAGTTGAGAAGGAGCGATAAAAAATCTTAAAAACCAGAGTGATGAAGTGCTCCTGGCTCCATCTGCTAACCTGCCCACAGGGGGCGCTCTCTCCCCCCTGAGCCGTCTCTCCAGCGTAGGCCGAGCTGTCAGGGAGCTGGGGAGGCTGCACCCCTGGAAGAGAGAAGAAGAGGAGAAGGAAAAGATGACAGGCGAAAGTGGCTTATGTGAAGGGTGTTACGTAAAGGCCTACCTGTCTGTCTGTCTCACTCTCACTCTCACTCTCACTCTCACTCTCACTCCTAGTTCTGATGAAGAGCAGCAGTCACCGCTGTAACTCTACACAAGCCCCTCTCAGTCTTTACCCTGGTTTGCCATTACAAATAAAATGTCAGTCAAGCCTGCTTACCAGTCGCATCTTGCTCCGCCCCTGAACCTGCCCCATTGGCTGGCGGCTGACTGGCGGGCGTGTCAGACGAGCCCGGCGGTGGCGCTGGAGGCGGGGCCACGGGCTGCAGCTGGAGGAGGTAACTGTCCGCTGCAGGCAGGGGGCGCCAGGCCACGTGCAGCATGCTGATGGTGGCCTTCACCAGGAACACCGCGGCCGGCATGGAGGGCTTCTCTGTAGGGCGGAGAGGGACCAATCAGAGCGCTGGAGGAGCTCACGGGCATGACGAGGCCAGGACAATCCAGCACCACTGAAAACCTCCCTCTCTGCGCAGCAGCCAATAACAGCTCCCTGGGCAACACTGCAGCCAATCACACCTCCCTGAGCGACACTGCAGCCAATCACACCTCCCTGTACAACACTGCAGCCAATCACAGGCCCACCTGAGGCTGATGAACAGCAGCAGCCCAGTTTAGATGCTGTGAAGTCCCCTTAGGCAGGCCCCGTGCTCACCTGTCTCCAGGTACCACAGGTCCTTGCAGCACACCTGGTAGTTCCAGCTCTTGCGGTAGCCGTCGCGGCCGCTCCAGACGTACAGGCGGGAGCCGATGGAGGCGGTGCAGTGCCCGGCTCGCGCCCGGGGCCCACAGGCCTTCCCCTCCTCCTGCTGCCGCTCGGGCCGCAGAGTCCGCCACGTCAGCGTGTCTGAGGGACAGAGGCACGGTCTCACACTCCGACACACACACACTGCTAGTGTGTGTTTGTGCCTGTGTGTGTGTGTGTGTGCATGCGTATGTGTCTGTGCATGTACGTCTGTGTCTGCGTGTGTGTGTGTGTGTGTGTGAGTGTGTGTGTGTGTTTCAGTGCTTGTGGTACTGACCGAGGTTGAGCGTGTGTGTGTGTGTGTGTTTCAGTGCTTGTGGTACTGACCGAGGTTGAGCGTGTGTGTGTGAGTGTGTGTGTGAGTGTGTGTTTTAGTGCTTGTGGTACTGACCGAGGTTGAGCTCACACAGGGAGTTGGTGCAGACCCACTCTGTTCCTAAGGCATTGGGCCGGTCCTCAGCATTCACCACCGGCACCCACCCACCAAACACATACATCCTGAGCACAGGAGAGAGACACGGTCCACCTGAACACAGAATCTACACCACCTGTACCGGTCCACCTGAACACAGACTCCGCAACACCTGTACCTGTCCACCTGAACACAGAATCTACCCCACCTGTACCTGTCCACCTGAACACAGAATCTACCCCACCTGTACCTGTCCACCTGAACACAGACTCCGCAACACCTGTACCTGTCCACCTGAACACAGAATCTACCCCACCTGTACCTGTCCATCTGAAGTTTTACACAAAGATCAGTACAAAGGAGCTACAACACCAGATGCGCGATAATGGGTACTACACTCTGCACACACATACAAACGCACACACACAAACACAAGGTTCTCCTTACTTGTTTCCTATAACGTTGGCAGAGTGAAGGCTTCTGGGAAGAGGGGGCGGTCCCTTGGTATCTGGTGTTGACCAGGTCATGGTTTCTAGGAGACACACAGCAGTCAGAGATCAGTTAGCTTCACCGCTGGTGACACAAGCAAGTCACACTAGCATGATAGCCACTGATAGCCCAATACTGATAGTGAGGGGACGGCTGGGTCAGTGAGCGTTACCGATGTCCAGCTGCCAGAGGTCAGACAGGCGCTGTCCCCTCATCCCGCCGAAGATGTAGAGTTTTGGGGAGTAGGTCCCCTTGCTGCAGTAGACCACCGCCGTGTGGGACTCCCGCGGACAGGGCCCCCCGCCCCGCGTCTCGGGGACCACCCACCCCTTCACCCCCGAGGACGTCTGCAGCTCCAGCTCAAAGAAATCGTTCAAGTACCTGCAGAAGAGACATGCAGGAGAGAGCTGCATTAAGGGCCAACAGCGGCCTTAAATCCCACACCCAGTCAGTCAGTCAGTCAGTCAGCCAGCCAGCCACCCAGCCACCCAGTCAGCCAGCCAGTCAGCCAGTCAGCCAGTCAGCCAGCCAGCCAGCCAGCCACCCAGTCAGTCAGCCAGCCAGCCACCCAGTCAGTCAGCCAGCCAGCCAGCCACCCAGTCAGTCAGCCAGCCAGCCAGCCACCCAGTCAGTCAACCAGCCACCCAGTCAGTCAGCCAGTCCGTCCGTCCGTCCTACCTGGGAATGTTGCTGTTGGAGTCCTCGCTGTCGTTGGCCAGCCCCCCAAAAAGGTAGCACTTGTTCCCCCACAGGGTGAAGCTGTGGCCAAGGCGAGGGCAAGGGGGAGGGGCATTCCTTGGGGGGCGGGGTTTCAATTTTTTCCACAGCCATCGGCTTGCCTGCAAAAACCCGGGAGGGTCATCACCAACACAATCGGCAGCATGCGATCCAACAACACAGCAAGAACAAAAGCAAAACTACATGAAACCAGAGTTTAGAGACACTGCGCTCTTAAATGTGGCTTCCTATCCACAACCCAAAGTGGGAGCTCAGGGAGCCGCGTTCACCACAGACACCACAACAAAGCCGGAAATGCAGCAACACAAGAGCGGCAAAACCTGGCCACGCATGAGCCTTACGTACAGAGCGGGGTCTTACCTGCAGCTCGTACAGGCTGTTGCTGTACTTTCCGTACTCCACCATCCCTCCAAACACCAGGACCCTGGTCCCCTCACAGACGAAACCATGAGCTGCACATCCTGGGGGGATGTCTCCTCGCACGGCTGGCAGGAACCACTGCCTGGACACTGACACCCCCGATAAAAACACAACGTGGTTAGATCCACCATTCACTGGTCCTAGGCTAATATCAGATAATAAACGCTTGTATACATGTGTGTGTGTTACAAAAAAAACCTCAGGAAACAATAACACATAAACGCTTCTCAACAACAGGGGCGGGGGTCAAGGTGATAAACGCACCACTGTTTCAACTAAAACTCCCCACAATTTCCAAACATGATCATGATTAAATGGAATTCAATTCAGCCTACATTAGAACATAATGCTAAGCGGTCGGTTACAAATAATACATAACATCCAGCTTTACAACGATACATAAATGACCACGACTGCGGTCTTCGCTGGTGTTTACCCTGGTGGTTAAATTTACCCGCAAACGTGCGAGTTGGTTACTGAGTGAAGTAGGTTACGATACAGTTCAGTTCAGACAGCTTTCTCCGGTTTAAATTCAAAACCCTCCAAAAACCACATCTAAACAAAAAACAGCACGCAACATTTCTGCCAACCCTACCCGAGCAGTGTTAGCTAGCTAGCCTCATCGTTTGTGTACTTCCGAGAGGATAACCGCCAAAGCAGCCATTTCGGACGCAAATTGGCGACAAGTAAATCAAGATATCTTAATGCCATTTGAACTAAAAACAAGCCTAGAGTTCCTTAAAATTAACCAGAATTAATACAATTCACCATATAGTGAAATAATATAACTAGCTAAATAAAACGTATCGTAAGCGTTGGGTGCAAGCGCGACTGCCATCCACAGGCGCGAGCAAGCCAACGTTAGCCAGCTAACGTCAGCGATTTGGTAGGGAAGTAATACAGTATAGTTACAGCTCACTAGCTACACTGTTACTGTGCTTTTAAAATGCTTCAAGAAAGTTTGAACATATTTACAAGAACGGAAAGTACAGCGTACATCAGTGTGTAAAGTATTTTGTAGAATGGGACATGCATTTTTAAACAATAAGAGCTAACGTTCGCTAGCTCGCAACCAAGCGTGTTACCTGCAAACATTAGTTGACTCGTGCACACACATTATGCTTTGCTTTTTTAGATGCACTGTGTTGTTTACTGTTTGCACAAAGTGTTAAGCTAACCGCTAATGTTTGCACATTGCACACTGGCAACATAACTTTTTTTTTTTAAGACGGTCCGTGTGCCCCCCCTGCTGTGATTGCTCCCCAGTTTCATGCCAGTCAAATACCGGTGTTGTAGACGTGCAGCTCTTCAGCTATGCCCTCGTTCCCGCCTCCAAAAACAATTATTAGCTCCCGAATCGCCACCGCTCTGTGCCCGTGTCTGGACCTGGGGACCGGACCAGAGAACGACTGGACCCTTTTCCAGAGCGGACCCTCGGCAGCCATAGTCCCGCAATTAACCCTATCCGTAGAGTAGTAGTGGGACATTATTTTGGTAATAGGTCCGCCCAGATCCCATATTGCAACTGTGTAGACGTCATTAGAGCGACTTCTTCTATGGTCATTTGTTCTCTTACTTTTTTTTTTTTTTTTTTTTTTACCTCCATCGTTATAATACATACATTACAGTTCGTATATAACCCCTTCTGCGATTAATGTATGAACTAATTGTGCAGGACTGATCGCAGTTGAGATAGGCTACTCATTGAGTTGGTGCTGTAAAATACTGAGTTCAGCACCGAGGATATATCCTCTAAAGAGCCAGCAATTGATTTTCGTCCCCTGTATGGGCATCTCAAGAACCACATATTTTATTATGGTGAAACCTACACTACAAGAGACATTCTGTCAAATAAATAAGTTTTGAATATATATTTTCACTGCAACATGTTTTTGTCACCCAAGGCACTTGTATCATGTCAAAAAAGAGAAAATAATTTAAACTTTTTTTCTGCTGGGTCTCAGCATATCAGGTATCCAGATATATTTATTGGTGGAGCTTGATGTGGATGTGAAACTGCACATATTCATCTACTCCGATGTCATTGTGGCTGTAGCCAAGCGAACAAGAGGCTATAGGCAGGTCAGAATGGCCTGATTTAAGGTGCAAGTTTGCCTAATATTATTGGGGGAAAAAAAATTTTATTAATTGATTTTGGTTTGTGGAGTAGGCCTCCTGCAATTTGAAAAAAATATCTTACTTTTTTGTTATTGGATACTGTTTCTTCGAATCCTGCTCTGATTTATTTTCTCAGTGAATTTGCTGCCAATTCTTGCTTTGGTGAATTGTCTGAATACGATACAAAATGTTAAGCTTTGCAGATCCACAAAAATTACCACACGAGTTAGTGCTTTAGATTGTGTTGTGCTTTTAAAATTGTTCCAGTGGTTTCATTGTGGCATGACTAACTAAACTATTCACAGGATTCAGTGGGGATCTAAAAGGTGATTGTAAAGAAAACAATATTCCAAAAGTAACATACATATAATGAATGGGTACGCATATCCAATATATTCTGTTTTGTAAACATATTTTGCATTTCGTTGTCTCCGGAACATAAGAACATTAATGAATGCAACGACTCAGGAAGAAAGCATGCATATTATTTTTTTGATTATATAAAACCAAAAAAATCCAGTACTTTTGAGCAGCAACTCTGGCCTCTGGTTGGCGTCACGCCACCCCCCCGATGAACGAAAGTTGCGCGAGACGGGGCACATCTGGAAAGAACTTCCTGAAAACCAGCGCGAGAGAGAGAGCATTCAATCTGCTCCACCGACACGCCCATCAACCCCAGCGAGACGCTCCGCAAACACTATGGATCTTGTGCGGCGGATTTCGCGTGAATTGGACTAGAAGAGCAGACCCTTTTTGCGCATTACAAAACTGGTACGTGAAGTGATTTCATATTGACCCCAATACATGATAAAACTTAAAAATTTGAATTTTGTTGCTGTACATGTTGCAACAGACGGACCTTAGGTTTGCCAAGAAAAAAACTATTAATTCTGCACGTTAAGGAGTCAATCATCCGCGTTCGAATCTTTTACAACTGTAAGAGTAGTGGAAAATTAATTTTAAGGATGGCAATATACATAATAATCAAATATATGTTATGTTTATTTTAAAACAGGCTACAGCATATAAAGATGTAACTATAACTAAGTTTGGAAGGAGAACTGGTTTGTCTTACAAACTATATTTCTACATCTTGCTTGAATCATGAGTTAGAAAACTCGAGTTCTCAAACGTCACAGTGTACAACCTTAGACAGTGTAAAACTAACGTGTAGTTGCGCTGGAACAAAATGTTATCAAACAGTACGCACTGCACTTGTGGATCGTTTTTCGAAAAAAGATGAAATCAATAACGCATCGAGGGAGTGCAAACAATTTCATACATTAATCTTTTATAGTAGATTAACGGAACTACGGAGAAAGCTTCAAAATTTAGGTTCTAATTTCTGGTATCGGTGTTCAGTGCCACCCCGCCTCTATACTAGAATACGCACTTTAAAGAACAATGGCTGTGGTTCGCGACTGCAGTAATCCTATAGAAATCCTATAGATATTATGATGTCACTCGTGTGCTGAAATGACGGCGCAGGACCCTTAAATTGACGCATCAGACGTTCCTGCATTGAAATATCACCTCCATACATGTTTCATAGAGATAAAGTAAAAATCTAAGCGATAAACCAAAACCATTTTTTTCTCGTTTCATTACACGTGGTGGTAATGGTGGTTGCGGTTAAGTATTGCTGGAACAGTTCTCTCCCTTTTGCCCTGCATCTGGTGTGAATGAGGAGCGTTTTTATATCCTTTTTTAGTGGTTGTGAATCGAGGACAGCTCAGCTGTACCAGCATGGAAACGTTGCTGTACCGTTAGAGGAACGTTGTGCAAACGTTGTGCACGAGCTGCCACGCTCGGCCGCTCCGCCGGTGTTTTACCCGAGCTGTGGTGAAGCGGCATCTCCTCCGTCTGACGCTGCGCATCACCGCGTCGTCGTGTTGTCTCTCCCCAGTACAGTGCTGGACTGCGAGCCAGGCTCAATAAAACCGGAGCAGTGTTTGGCAAAAGAGAATAGCTCTCCGCTGAGCCAGTGGTCTCCCAGTGTGCCGGGGCGGGGGGGGGGGGGGGGGGGGGGAGGGTGAGGGTGAGGGGAGGGTGTCCCGGCACAGTCTGTGAAAGTTGGACAGCAGCTCTGAGGGAGAAGGAAAGGAGGTAGAATTAGAAACAGAGGGAAAGAAAGATTTTGTTTTACCCTTTTCTTTACAAGAAACACAAATGTTAGTGCACAGATTCCTTTAACAAACTGCAGTAATCTTTTGGAAGTATCAGAGGTCTGGGACAGTGTCCCGGTTGATTCAATTATGACTCATGGATCCTCGTGTACGCTTGTCCAGCTTTTAAAAGCACAAGCTGAGAAAGTTAAACAAACACAATCTCAAATTCTGCTGCTTTTACACCGGTCAGAAATATCTCTAAATTCTACTTTGAAACAAAAGCATTTGTGTCTTGTTCAGTTAACATGCACTGGCACAACAGCTGCATAGGTTTGGTTTTATGCATCACCATAGCGATTCACCGGAGGAATCACCATAGAGCTGAAAGACACACCAGATCCTTCGCTGCAGTGTGTCTCGGTGTGTAGCATACAGAGAAGTCTGAAGACCCAAGAGGTGCACATTCAACTAAATATGAAATACATTTGTACAGTCATTTACTCACGGATCATTATCAACTGCTCATCGTAACATTTTGCTTTTAATGAGTGAAATGTTTTTAAATATTCTTCACTAAATTTGTGAAATTAGCATTTCATGTCATGCATTACATGTGCAGTGTGCAGTCTAGGCCACTGGCACATAGTCACTGCTAATGCAAACAACAGAACACAAACGCAGGCTCAGGAGCAGATACACACAAAGGCACACGCACGCACGCACATCTAAACCAACCACACACACACACACACGCAGTCAAACCACTACTGCAGTCTTTCACATGGCCAAACCATAAAACAACTGGCAGCACACAAAGTTCTTATCTACAGGATAACCAAACAGTGCCTAAAACCCAGCCTCCACCCTTAGTCTGTGCCAGTTTTTTGTTCTCTCTCTAAGTAATCGTGTTTTTTTCCTGTTTTCTATGGACAATGTATCATTTTCAAATCACCATGACAAAAACATGTTTAAATGCTCTATCTGTTTTAATTTAATTTAATTTAATTTAATTTAATTTAATTTAAAAGTTTCTCCTCGATCCCCCTGTTCTATGTGAAGTCACTGGCAGTTTGTGCTTCTGGTGTTGCGTGACGGTTCCCACATGTTACTAATGACCAATCTGCAGACCCCGTGTTCAGGCATCCATAATGTTCCCTAACCAGCGAGTGTGCGTTTCCACTCCAGGGCTTCAGAGCGGACTCGAAGGGAAGCCTCTCTGGTGCTGTGAAACTAAAACTGAGATTATATACATCGCTTTCTCTGCATTGTCCTGAATGAAATGCGAATGGAATGCTGACGCTCTGGGTTTCTGAACTGGAAAATGTAGAAGGAAAGGAGAGGACAGATGGGGGAGGGAGAGGAGATAAGGGAGAGGTGGAGAGAGGGGCACACTGAAACTCATACATAATGCCACCAGTAAGGAAGTGATGAGAATCCCGTAAAAACAGATCCACATGCGTGCAGAAAGAGCCTCTTTCAACTGCCTTCTGATCCCCAAAGTGAAATACGAGCCTGATACTCACTTCAAACAAAGCCCCTGTCTATCTGTGCCTCTCACACACACACTGAGACTATCACACACTGACTTATACACTGAGGCTACCACACACTGACTCATACACTGAGGCTACCACACACTGACTCATACACTGAGACTATCAATGTGTGTCTGGTCTCTCTGTGTCAGTCTGTTATGCGCCGTGTGAGGGATGTGTGATCCTAACTGTGTGTGTGTGTGTGTGTGTGAGGGATGTGTGATCCTAACTGTGTGTGTGTGTGTGTGTGTGTGTGTGTGTGTGTGCGCGCTGCCTGTGCATTCTCACCTGTAGCCACGCTGAGCTGTAGGGGGCTGGAGCTCACAGATGCTTCATTCTGGGTTCTCCTTTGCAGATGGCGCCTGGAGAAAAATGGCTCTTCTGAGAAAGCGTGAGTGAGACGTGCGTCCTGGAACCTGGTCTGTTTCACTCACTCACCCACTCACCCTGTCATTCACTCACACACACACACTCACCCTGTCATTCACTCACACACACACTCACCCTGTCATTCACTCACACTCACCCGCTCACCCGGTCATTCACTCACACTCACCCGCTCACCCTGTCATTCACTCACACTCACCCGCTCACCCTGTCATTCACTCACACTCACCCGCTCACCCTGTCATTCACTCACACTCACCCGCTCACCCTGTCATTCACTCACACTCACCCACTCACCCTGTCATTCACTCACACTCACCCGCTCACCCTGTCATTCACTCACACTCACCCGCTCACCCTGTCATTCACTCACACTCACCCGCTCACCCTGTCATTCACTCACACTCACCCCCTCACCCTGTCATTCACTCACACTCACCCGCTCACCCTGTCATTCACTCACACTCACCCGCTCACCCTGTCATTCACTCACACTCACCCACTCACCCTGTCATTCACTCACACACACACACCCCATCATTCATTCACACATTGAGTCTTAGAGTGAATGGTGAACAGTAAGACAACATTACCACTGGAGCAGGGGGCTCATCTCTTATCCATACAGGGCCAAGGGGGCGGAGTGGGGGGGTCAGCAGAATGCTCCAGGGCCGTGGGGGGGGGCAGTGGAACCACAGCTGGTAGAGCAGCGGCCGGGCCCTGGGGGGGGAGAGGAGCGGAGCGGTAACGGTGGGTCAGAGGGGGACGCAGCTGTGCAGCACTGCCCCCCCCCCAGGCCCTGCTGACAGGGCAGAAACACGCGCTGCACGGGACCCTGCATAGCGGGGCAGGGACCCTAAATCACCTCAGTCTGAGTCTGTGGCTGCTTTCACTGAAGGCACAGCGAGCCTCCCAGGATTATTCCCCAGCACTGCTGGAATGCGTCCTTACAACCATAACTCAGGGATTAGAGTGCGTGTGTGTGTGTACGCGTGTGGGTGTGTGTGTGTGTGTGTACGCGTGTGTGTGCAGGTGTGCGTGTGCGGGCGGGTGTGTGTGTGTGTGTGTGTGTGTGTTTGCGTGCCAGAATGTTTTTGTATCTGATAGCAGAGATTCCAGACAAGAGTTTTGCCAGACTCTTCAGGGGCAGAAGTGATGAGGTAACCAGAGTATGAGAGAGAGAGAGAGAGAATACGTGAGTGATTGGAGTGAGTGAGAGAGACAGTGAGGGAGGGAGAGAGAGAGCAAGAGAGAGAGAGCGCAAGCAAGGGAGAGAGAGACAGCAAGAGAGAGAGGGAGAGAGTGAGAGAGAGAGGGAGAATAAGTGCATGTGTGTGTTCTGGAACACAGCAGTTGAGATAACCAGGAAAGTGTGATTATTTAAATAATAAAAGATGTTGAACTCTTCTCTCAGCTGTACAACTGTACCATAATGAAAAAGCTTGCCAATACTGTGGTAATGTTCACAAGTTAAAGATGCTGTCTGTCTAATCACACAACGTCGCCAAATGTCCAACACAGAGCGAGCTGCAGCTGGAGCCCAGTTTCTGAGTGTACTCTGCTGAGCAGAGCCTGTCTGAGATACAGAGTCGCACTGATCGTCTTCACTGGAGCCAGGAGTCTCACATTCACAGAATTCCTTCTTTCGTATGACTGACCTTTTCAGTTTGGTAACGTCTTTCATTGCAGAGATGCGCAGAAGTGCTTGCCAATTTTATCAGTTTCTAAAGAGTATTCCTATTATGTATTTCAACCAAGTGTGCTGTCAAATGCAGAAGTGCAGTGTGTAGGCAGTCAGTACACAGTAAGTGTAACTGGGATTCGAAACACAGGGTACGTTCCAACCACTTATTTTATACCTCCTTGCTTCCTTCCCTTGCCTCCTTTCCTAGTATGGAAGACCAAACGGGTCCAAAATATACTTGTGATTGACATCTGGAATCACACGGTCAACTTGGGTGCATTCTAATCGCTTATTTTATCTGCTCGCATCCTTTCCTTGCTCCTACATCCACCCATCGGAGGATGCAAGGACAGGAAGCAAGGAACGGATGTGCAGACAGAGGAATCAAGGAAACGTGTATTACGCTCATTCAAGCTTCAGTTTGAGGCCACAGACTCTCACAGACGAGGCAGATGGGGAGAGGCGAGGCAGATGGGGAGAGGTGAGGCAGATGGGGAGAGGCGAGGCAGATGGGGAGAGGCGAGGCAGATGGGGAGAGGTGGGTCCACAGGTCGTTCAAACGTCACTCGTTTCGAAATAATACTTCCCGAAGGATGCACTCGTTTCCTAGCCAAGTACTCCTCGGCAGCCTCCTAGCTCCACGCTCCTTGGAGGAGCATCTAACGTTGTCAAAGCCTGATTCCAGACACCAATTTCACATATTTTGACCCATTTGGCCTTCCATACTAGGACAGGAAGCAAGGAGGTAAGCAAATAAGCGGTTGGAACATACCCACAGTTCATTCTCCTCCCCGTGTTACAGTTAAACTGGTCCCCCTGTAGGTTGAGGCTTACCTCCCTCTTCTCTGTGTTACAGTAAACAGGATCCTCCTGGGGCTGCTGATCTTCATGGTGTACATCATCCTGTACAGCAGGATGTACAGAGCACCGTCACCTCCGAGCCACACAGGTACACTCACCTTCAACGGGTATCAGTTGCCACAGTAACCGTGTCACTATTAAGTTTCCATGGAGATGGTTGCTGTGTCTAGTAGTGTGTTAGCACACATCACTCATGCAGCTCTTCCCTCGCTCCTGCTCTTGGATCCCACAGATGTCAGGGCGGAGCCTGGTGTTGTGGGCGGAGCTGCGGGTGGGGCTGTGGGCGGGGCTAAGGGCGGGGCAGCGGAGGAGGAGGTGTCGGAGGTGGAGGCAGGGGACATCCTGGTCGTGATCTGCGCGGCAGAGGAGCGCATGGGCGGTGCCATGGCAACCGTTAACAGCGTGCGCAGCAACACGGAGGCCAGCGTGTTCTTCTACATCGTCACCCTGCACGACAACGTCGCGTACGTGAGGTGCGTCACGGAAATCCTTCCCCCTTCCCCACCGGAACTCCAGATGAGCTGAACCTTATTGGTCAATGTTTTGATGAAACACCCCTGTCCCTGTTTCTTCTGTAGGCAGTACATACAGAAGTCTGAGCTGAAAGACATCAGGTTTAAGATCCTGGAGTTCAACCCCACGGTTTTGAAAGGAAAAGTGAGACCCGACTCCTCCAGACCTGAGCTTCTGCACCCAGTGAGTCCTGCAGGTTTACCTGTTTACACCTGTCATATGCACACCTGCCCCATACACTCACCTGTCTGATCTCACCATCTGTCTGCATGGCTCTCTTGCAGCTCAACTTTGTTCGCTTCTACCTGCCGCTGCTGGTCAAACACAGGAGAGCCATCTACTTAGACGATGATGTCATCGTGCAAGGTAGGGTGCTCTTTTGAGGGTGCTTAGTAAGGAGGCATTGTACAGGGTAGAGTGCTCTTTTGAGGGTGCTTAGTAAGGAGTCATCGTACAGGGTAGAGTGCTCTTTTGAGAGTGATTGGTAAGTAGACATCGTACAGGGTAGAGTGCTCTTTTGAGAGTGATTGGTAAGTAGACATCGTACAGGGTAGAGTGCTCTTTTGAGGGTGCTTGGTGATGAAATAGGTGACTTACATCCAGGTGTCTCACTAGCCGAGTCCCTTAAGACATACAGAGAGCGGTCCAGGACTGTCCCTTCAGCCAGAGCAAGGCCTCACAGGAAAATAGGCGTGTCCCAGGCTTCCTGCAAAAAGGAAGTACAGTGGTCAGAGTCCTAGAAGAGGCGGGACTCTGTTCTTGTGTGACGTGTGAACAATCAACACAGACACACAACAGAGAACAGACCCAGGATCAGTAAGATTACACACAGGCCTGTGTTCTCTGACCCAGGATCAGTAAGATTACACACAGGCCTGTGTTCTCTGACCCAGGATCAGTAAGATTACACACAGGCCTGTGTTCTCTGACCCAGGGGATATCCAGGAGCTGTACAACACCAAGCTGAAGCCGGGACATGCGGCTGCATTCGCCAGCGACTGTGACCTGCCGTCTGAGGTGGTGCGCACCATGGGCATGCAGGTGAGCGAGAGACAAGCCGCATGTCAGTTATGCTAATCTATACTGAGGATTAAATAACCCTAACCCTAATCTATACTGAGGATTAAATAAGAGGTGCAGGTACCAGGCTGCAGGGTGAGGCAGGTTTAAGACCAGCTGCACTGAGCAGGTGAGTGATGAACCTACCTGTACTACCACAGGTAAGACGAGGGAGTATCACACAGGTAAGAAGTTTTTTATTTGGTTTCCTAGACGACGTACATGGGGTTCCTGGACTACAGGAAGCTGGAGGTCCGGGAGTTGGGGATCAACCCCAGCGACTGCTCCTTCAACCCCGGAGTCTTCGTCGCCGACATGGAGATGTGGAAGCGCCAGAAGATCACCAAGCAGCTGGAGACGTGGATGCAGCAGAACTACAAGTGAGCGTCACGTGATCTCAGCGTCACGTGATCTAGCGTCACAGCGTTATCACAGAAGCGTGGCTACAGCGTCACGTGATCTCAGTGTTCGTTCCACATCTGTTCTCACAGCATCCAAATATTTCAGCATATGGTCTTCATCAGGTGGTGCACCTGGAAAACTTCTTAGATCTCATCTGGTTATCTTTTCGTGACACGGGCAGACAGGAATTCCCAACCAAGGCCTGACCGTGCAGTTAGAGGCCTGCTCACTTATCTGAGCCTACAGTTTAAAGGCAGAGCTCTGTAGATCATAGTAGCAGCTCCACTCTCTCTCTCTCTGGCATTGGGGAATGCTGGGTAATGCTGAGCAATGCTAACTGGCAGCCGCGCTTATTAGCTTAGATCAGCCTTCCTGTTCCAACCGCCTGTCTGAAGTGAGCCGGATGCACACACGCGTTAGCGCCCAAATCTGCAGCAACGCCGTCTTCTTCCCGCAGGAACAACCTGTACAGCAGCGCCATGTCTGGGGGCGTGGCCACGCCGCCCATGCTGATCGTCTTCCACGGAAAATACACCGCCCTCGACCCCATGTGGCACGTCGGCCATCTTGGTGAGTCAACTCCCCCTCGCTTTTCAAAGACAGGCCTATTTTTCTAACTGTAATGTGGACCTCACTGTATCACAACATGCAGTCATTGCAGGTACATGGTTTTCACGTAGAGGTAAAAATAGCAGGGTTATCATCAGCAGCACTTCGATCAGTTTTGGTCCAAAAAGGGAAATGTTGGCGGTGGGGAAAGGGCAAAGCGTCAGCAGAATCTAGGCTGTAAGCGAACTGTGGCACTTTTATAAATGTGTCCTGGCAGGGCCACCGTACTTGCTCCAGACATTAATCAAAACCAGCTGATTTCAAAGCAAGACAAACAAAGCGAGAGTATGTGGCGTCCATTTTAAATGACTGACCGCATGTGTTGCTCGGAGCGAACCCTCTTGTTTACCTTTGTGTGGTGCAGTTGACTCAGAACAATTCTGCTTTTCAGTGCCATGTCTGACTGGTAGAATTTCTTTAAAGACATACTATTCAAGATTTTTAGGCTTGCTGTGGTCCTGTCCTTTGTTTACAGTCTCCTCCTCTGTCCTCAACCCCACCCACTCACCTATATATTTATTTATTATATCAGTTTTTATGCCATTTCTTTTTTATATCTCCGTTTTTTTTGATAAATGTCATCATAGAAGAACAGCAATTCCAAGACAGACTGGTTTTTGAATGGTATACCTGTGCATGTTCACCTCTGCCATTGCTTACTACCTACAAATGCCCTGCTGAAACCTGGCCCCACCCCACAGGCTCGGTAGCCACACCCACCCATCTCCACACAGAAAAGAGTCATGCCCAGAAACATCCCAAACACATTTTAGAAGAAATACAGGCAGAGCACTGATTTGGCAAATGTGCACAAAGACAAACTAAGTGCATCAAAGATATGACTGAACATGGTTATTTTATAATATTTTCAAGGTAAAATTCTGCATAATATATACTATATACCCGATTGTCCCAACCTGTCCGAGAGTGTAACTGTCAGAGTTGGATCTATTCACTGGGGTAAGTACCTCGCTCAGCAGTGACTCTGGGCTGGACCCTGACGTGCCCCACGAGGCCAGGTCCCGGTGCAGGGCAGGGGGGTAATGCTGCACCCTTCCTGCCCCCCTAGGCTGGAGCCCGGACACCCAGTACTCGGACGCCTCTCTCCACGAGGCCCAGCTGCTGCACTGGAGCGGCCGGTTCAAACCCTGGGACTACCCCTGCGTGCACATGGAGCTGTGGGAGAAGTGGTACATCCCAGACCCCTCCAGGAGGTTCTCGTTGGTACGGCCCAACAGCTGAATGAGAGACAGAGGGGGAGAGACAGAGGGGGAAGAGGTCCCACCAAAGCCACACTGCACTTTGCGTCACTCGTACTCTGGACAGAAGAGCTGCGTGAGTTTACAGTAACCCCCACCCCCACCCCCCCGTTCCCCGTGGCGAGGCCCCACAGCTCACAGGGAATAGGGCGTCAATGTCTTCACATCGGACAAAACTGAAGGCCGGATTTCTCCAAAAACCAACCCAAATGCCCCCCACTCCCCTCCATCCTGAAACATCCAGACATTGCACCTGGTTGTAGAGGCTGAACACTTTCATGAAAACCACACAACAAATAAAGACCTCTGTGACAAGATGGACTAGATTTTGGGGGGGGGGGCGTTTTCAGGTACAAACCATGTTCAGCACGAACACAACTTAAGCATTTCCGGAATGCACAAAACAAAAGGTTTAAGGCCATATATAGATGGAGAAATTACTAGGAGGCTAACACCAAAATAAAGTGTTGTTGCGACATCTGCAATGACTTTTATTTTTTTCCCCCCCATACATACAGTCTTAAGCATGACTCCAGACCCCACTTCAGATGAACATCCACAGCACACACGCACAGCTGACTCCTGTGTGGCTGGAACAGCTGCCAGTGTTTCGGCATCTCTCTGGGTTCTTCCGGGAGGTACGAACGCAGGCGAGCACACAAACATCACTCTGGAGCGCTCTAATGACAGCTCGAATGTCCGTTTCATCTGATGACGCATGGCTCGTTGCTTTGGGTGTACGTCAGTTCACATCACAATAAAATAGACCAGAGTCCAGCCTAAAGCAAGTACCAAACCCAATAACTAAAATGCAGTACAAAAACATAAAAACCGCACAGTCTCATCAAACGTGTTCTGAAAGCACCATGGTGAGAGAGCTACAGTAATTCAGGTGTGTATTTTCCTGTGTGAGAGTGCACTTAGTGGACTGTTAGCACAACTCCAGATACCCGTTAAGAGCCTGGGACTCATTCTCCATCTAACGAAACCGCGCCACTCACTGCAGGGCTAAAAGGGCTTTCCTAGCGGGGCGGCACTTTGCTTAACGGTAACAGTAACCTTTTCGGGTAACAGATTGTACTTTTCAGATGCAACGGTTAACAGTAACATTATCGGGTAACGCAACAAAAAAAAATCATCACCACTGCCACTCGAACAGTTCCGGCACCTTCCATCGGGACCGACTTCTCATAGCAGTACAGTGGCTGCGCGAGTCTCACTCAGTCTGCACAACGTGCTGCCACCCCGCCTACCAACCTGAGGATCAGCTCCTCCTGCACAGAGACGTTGGGAGAAGATCAGACAGCCCAGGTAAGAGGTAACAGGTGACTAGAGAGGAGTCCCAGAGATCAAATGAACAAGCAGAGGAAAAAACAGCTCTCCTCCTGCGCTATTAACATAAACAAAATGTTCAGCACCAAGAGATGTAAACATTGTAATGTGCAGTGCGAACTCGCCACAGGGTCTCCATAGCAACCAGAAGTTAAAGACTTCAAAGCCATGTACCCACAATGCACCTCTGATGCAGTCGATGTCACCAGTGGTCAGAGAGAATACAGGAAGGAGGACTGAAATGTAGCACCAGTGCACAGGAAAGCAGAGTAAATATCGGTCAGAATAAAACAGGTTTAAATAAGAGCTTTTCTCCATGAAAGCCATCACGCTTTTCATTGCCTCTCCGTATTCCGCTGATTTAACATTATTGTTAAAACAGGTTTAGTCACTTTGAGCCGGGAGCACTAGTACACCAACAACTACACAAAAATAAACACATACATACATACAAAATCTCTCCATAAAATCCCCTCACCCTCTAAATGGTGCATTTTAAAATCAAGTAACAATGTAAGAGCTACGTTAAATAGTTATGTAAAAAGAAGTTAAAAAAGTAGTGTCAGTACGATTCACTACTCTATTTAAAACCATATTAGGATGGCACCTGCAGCCCCCTCCTGTGTGATACACTGTCCTGGGCAATGGGGTGCAGCTGAGCCATCGCTGGTCCAGTGGGGAAACGTCACAGCCAGCTGGGCAGGAACCCGCATTAAAACTGCAGCCCCCGCCCACTTCCTGGGTGAAGCCCTGAAAGGCCCCGCCCCCTTCATGCAGTCTCCGCCCCCAGCTGGGGCCGTGTGCTGTTGCTGCTGCCGCTGATGTCCGGAATCTCATCGGCAAACGACTGCGTCATCCAACTGCCGCCTGGGACCCGCCCCTCTGCCGCTGTGGGCGTGGCCTCCGCACTGGAACCTTCTGAAGGGGGAAGAACAGAGAAACTTACTCTTGAAAACATGAGTGAAAAGATCCAATATACGCATGGCAAGATGGGCTGAACGGCTTGTTCTGTTCATTATGTATTCTATGTTCATATGACCTGCCTTGCAATTATAGGAAGAATATTCACAGTTTAGTTCAGCTCTAATAACTGTCAAAAAAACACTGACTGTGTCTTAGAGTTGAGCTGGAACACAAACAGACCTCACAATGTGGTCAAACCATGCAACACTCGCGTCTCACTTTACCACTGCTTGCTTCAAATGAAGCAGAATGACTTCATTTGATCGACTATGTGACTGCAGCCAAGAAGGGAGAGGTCATCAACGAAGAGAGATCTCCCCAGAGAAAGAGCTGCAGATTCCTCACACAGAACTACGCTTTTAACGACACGCCTGGTTTGCATAAAAATAAATAAACATGGTGAAACAAAAGTGTATAAAAGTGTATAAAACATGCTTAAATAAAAGCTCAGCACAGGTATCATGTTAGCTGCTAAAGCTCAGTGATATAACAAAAATGCAAAGCCAACATTTACAACTGCCAATAAAAGACTTGTTTATAAATCTCTCGGTTGTTCCGTAGCTTGTGACTTCAGCGTGGCTGAAAAGGATCTGCACTCACCCATCTCCCCACTGGAGAGGCTGCAGTGTCCGTTACTCTGCTCAGGCCCCGCCCCTGGCACTGGCACTGGCCCCGCCTCCGGTCCTAGCCCCGCCTCACTGTAGGCCCCACCAAAGGCCTCCTCGTATCCAGGGTCGTACTGCTCCTCTTTGATGGCTAATCTCTTGGCATCCTCTGGGGGAGAGAAAAGAAATAAATGAACACACCAAAAAACTCTTCAGAGCACTCAAGGGTGACTAATCTTTCTCCTTTGACGTCTCCAGAATGAATAAGAACACAGGAGGTTTATCAGAACATTTGAGGAGGGGTCCTCACAAGTCAAACAACTGACAAAAAATAAGGCAGAATCAGAATTACCTTATAATTTACACCAATTATCAACTCATGCACCTACTAAAAAATCAATAAGGTTCACCAGTTGCAATTAAGATTATGCCCCACTCCAAACTTAATGACACATTTTTATACTCCAGTAGGACTCTGGGTAAAGCAGTTTTAACCTCCTCAGCCGTGTACTCACCTTTGGCCAGGCCGAGGTCAAAGGAGTACTTTATCTCCTCCACTTCCTTGTTCTTGACCACGCCCTTCAGCTGGTCCCGCAGCTCCATCAGTTTGATGTAGAAGTGCACCTTGTCCTGGGCGCGGGGGAACTGGGCACAGCGGGCACTCGAGGAGGGCATCAGGTAGCACACCTGCAGGAAACGGGGAGTGGCATGCAGCTGTCAATCACGCAGCTTCACGTGTGTGTGTTTTTGTGTGAGTGTGTGTGTGTGTGTGTGTGTGTGTGTCTGTGTGTGTGTGTGCGGGCAGCCCCCTCACCGTCTCCGTGTCTGGCACCTTGCTCGGCTGCACACCAAACTCCAGCTTCTTGGGCTTGAACCCAAAGATCTCCCTGCTGAACATTTCGTAAATGCCTGAGGACAAAGGAAGGGGAGTTCAGTTCACTCAGAGATCCTGAACCGTTAGGATCTCAAAGGGAGACGCACGCAGAGCTCTGCTCACATTTGCCGTTGAAGACGGCGATGAGAGGCTTGTACTTCTGCAGCTTCTCCACCAGAACCTTGCCCCCCTGGCGCAGCTCTTTGCTGCAGGAAAACACGTCCAACATTTCACACGTTCAGACCCAACTTCACTGTCAATTCCCCTCTTACAACTTCTACATCATTTATTATGCATAGTCTTCACCAATGATAACAGAAAGAGTGCATCTTGTGCACTGCTGTCTATTGGATTGGGACCAGTTAAACAACTTCTGTACAACGAGTATTTTCACAAGAGCGTAACTTTTATGGTTCACAATTGGGATTTTAAACCTCATGTTCTGAAATCAATCATCATTTGCACGGTTGCTTTCTGATGTGATGACCAGAAACCAGCCTGTACCTGGAGAGTCTTTTTCTCACTCTGGGGAAGACCACAGCCCATTCTATTATACAATGCCAATTTCACAGGCCCAACAAATGAAAACTTTCATTCACGTTATTTCTGATGCTTTCTGTTTCCTGGCATCTCAGTAATTTTGGATGAGCGTTCCTTCCTTTCTCACACCATTGACCCTCAGCACTTCAGACTGTGTCTAACACAGCCAAATTGTGTCTAGGCTGGGCCTACAATGAGGTTCTTTATTAGACAACATTCTGCAGTAAATGCATACAGACAAAAGCACTGGGACTGTACCCTTCAACAAATTCTACTAGTTTGGCTCTACTTTGCCATAATAAATCAGGTAGAGAGGGAGGTGCCCCCCTGGCCCCCCTTACTTTGAGAGATCTTTGCTTCCTGGGGTGGTCCTCTCCACCATGTTGGTGAAGCCTATCCCATACTTCTCAGGCAGCGTCTGGTCGTGCATGTGGTTGAGCTGGACTTCAGTGATCCCCGATAAAAACAGGCACTTCCCTAAAGACGGCAACAAGAATACTCATTAACAACATAGTGTATAAAAAAATGTCAAAATAAGTATGTTCATATTCAACATAAACAAAATGGAGCCTGTGACTCACAGAAATGGTTTCCTGGACCTGGAAACCAGCGTCCAATGTAGGCAGCCATCAGTCCAGGATTGATTCCAATCTGACGAGGAAAATGCAGCATTACCAAACGATTAATCTGCAGTAAACATAATTCGTCCACTGTCTGACAACACTACAGGAATATGGAGAGACAAGCGTCTAACTGAAAACAGAAACACAATTCAGAAAGGCAGCTCTGTGGACTATAATACTCGCCATCCACCAATAGCAAGGCTTCCTGCATCAGGACCCAAGTGCACTTTCACGGGCAGAGGCAGACTCACAATGACGAAGTCCAGGTTGGGGGTGAGGATGTCCGGCAGGGTTTTGGTCATGACCTCTGCCTCCGTCATGCCTTTGAAGCGGTCCACCTTCCGTCTCACCTTCTTGAAGACCTCGTCGATCTTCTGCTCACCCCCCTTGCCTGCCTTGGCCGTTTTGGGCTTGGGGCCTGGTTTGGCCTTGGGCTCCTTCCCCTTCTTGGGCTGGGGGCCCGACTTGGCCTTCGGTGGTTTCGCCTCTTTCGCCTTTTTGGGCTTGGGCCCGGGGTCCGGCTTGGCCTCCTTGCTCGGAGGCCTTCCTCTCTTCCCCTTCGTCTTCGTCGGAGCTGCAGGGAGAAAGGAGCGGGGCCATCAATCCCCAACAAGTCTCCCACAACACCTGCCGAAGAGCCAGCTGCTCTAATGCCATCCAATAACATCTCTCAAGCCATGTCTGCTTCACAAAACTTAGGGGGAGGATTTCCTGACACATTTACATCACACTTTCAAGCTGTGCCAATTAAAACTACATCTCTCAAGCTGGGTTTAAAATACCCCCAAACTGATTAAACCGTGTTTAATAAAACTGTCTCCCAGAAAGAACAAAAAGGAACCACCCATAGGCTGTATGAAAAAAGAAACCATCTCTAGCTGAGTGTTTTTCGCCCCAAACAGCTGACAAAACCTGGCTAGTGCTAGCCAGTTCAGAACCATGGTTTTGTTCTACCTGACTGTTTAAGTCAAGCTGGTAAATGATTGTTCACCTTTAACATCACCAATGCAGTTTTAGAGATCGGTAGATTTTATCAGATTGTCCTTCTTGTGGGCTGTTGTAAAGACTCAGATGAACTTGCTCTGATGAAAGTGTGCAATTCTCCTGGTGTTTTGGTGGTAGGCTAGTGTGGTGGTGACAGCTGGCATTCTGTGATAAAGATGCTCTACCTCCCTTTATCTAGGATCTTAAAAAACAGCAACCATCCAGCCACAATGAATAAAATAATGAATCAGTGAAGGAACAATAAGTTATCCTGTTTATAAGGGCAACTGCTAAATCGTGCTAAACGCGGGCAAGTAAATGCAGAGAATTTACAGAGCACCTTCTGCTGGGGCAGCGGGTTCCAGTGGAGCGGGGGTCTGTTCTTGGTCCATCACCACTCCGTTGCCACCGGGGTCCTCCATGATGTTAGCTGCGTTGGCTATCTGCATGGCTTCGACAGTGGAGCTGACAAAAAAATAAGTAATTTTTAAAAAGGCATACCGGGCCGCTGTAATGTATGAGGGTACACAATGTAACAGTTTTCAGATCAGCGTAGCAAAGACTCACAACGCTACAATAACAGCTCAGACGAGGATGTTGCTAAGCCTATGGAAAAATAACTGGCTAACAAATTACATTTAGGCAGTTATAATCTGTTTTATGTTAACATTTGAGTACACTAGTATTAGCTAACGTTCGCTATGCGTCTAGTCTGCCAGACAGCCAACTCACCAATGCTGATGTATGATGCAAGTTAGGTAAATTACAAGAGCCGGTTGTAGTGACACAGCTGAGTAGTCTAAATGAAAAACATTTCTGGATTTAAACCTTTGAAGGAACCTACGAAAGCTAACGTAGCTACATTCACAAACGAGAACAGCCCCTATATGACAAACAAGGACAGTGTTGCACAAATGTATAATTGCCAAACTCGCAAGTATCTACTTAAGACAGGAACTACGGTTTGTTCAATGAATGGCCTACTAACAATTGTTCTAGCTAAGTCAGCTAGTTGGCTAACTATTATTTTATGCTTGAGTTTACGAAAGCTAACTAATCCAAAAACACGCACACAACATACTCGCGAGTTGCATACCTGTTAGAAATGCAGTCGAAACTTGATTTTTAATTAAATAGACAAATGAAATGTAATAAAATGAAACAAAATAAACTGGAATAACCTCCCCCGTAGTCTACAGAAACAAAGCGTTGCTTCCAAGCCGACCTGAAGTCTGCCACCGGAACGTAGCCTACCAATGACGTGTTGACGTGGGGATGGATTTGGGCAGCGGAACGACTTTATTAAAAAATGTTTTACTACTGGGGAATCCTGTTAAAATGAATATTGTTTATAGTATACATGATGGTCTCGATGAATTAAGGGTTACATACAACAGATGATAATGCTGATATTATCACATGTCTTAATTGCTTTTATGTGGAGGACAAAGACAGGGGTCTCCTGTCTGAGTGGTATGAGTAGCAAGCATTGCGACTGAAGCTCCTACTGTTGACGTAAATGAGTGTATCGACGTAACTGATGGCGATGAAGACATAGGAGTACATTTTCCTTCGTCTCTAAGTACAATATTCGAATAGCTGATTAAACTAAACGCAGATACTCTATAAGAAAGGGTGTCTCCACTAAAGCCTGACTGAAATCCGTATTCTGCTGCATGACTGACTTGTGGCCTTGAGAGAAGCGATGCAAACACACAGTGCAATTAAAAACACAATACCCATTAGCAAAACCCACTTGGCAGTAATATATTTAAATACCTCTAATAAAAACTCCTCATTCAACTTAAAAATGGCATTTAGCTTATTGTATGAGTTTTCGGTTTCCTTGTGCTTCCTTTGCATAGTTGCATTTTGTTACAAATCCTTAATTTTATTTATGAAAATAGCTGTAAGAGGTGTGTAAGACCACAAACATAATGACAGAAAGACCATACAATTCATCAAGCCGTATGTCCCCCAAACCCCCAGATAGTGCATTGCATTAAATCAAGCTGGATGCTTCTCAGATTAAAGCAGGACTGCATCCATGTTCCTGGAGATCTACCATCCTGTAGGTTTTCATTTCAACCCTAATTCGGCCAAACCAATTCTATTAATTAGCAGCAGGAGAACTCCAGCTCACTGATTTCCAAACTTGGTCCTGGGCCCTCCCCTGTATGCTGGTTTTCATTCCAACCTAGTCACACATCCAGAATTTTAACAAGATGTTTCCCCCCCCCATCCTTTTCTTAATTAGGTACTTCTCATGTATAAAGGGATTATTTTACCTTCTTAAGCCATGTTATGTTCATTTTGTGCTTACTGTGTTATATTGCAAGCAATTGAATAAAAAGTAGTAAAACTTCAAATTAATGAATGAGGTGAATCAATGAGCTACTAATTGGTGAAAGCATGCACACTAATACTTACCATCTGGAATATAATGCAGAATTCAATGACAAAGCAAATGATGAGTCAAACCTGCATTGTGTTAAGGTTAATGGGAGAAAACCATTAAGAAATTAAACACGTGTTCAACCACCTAATTAGGAGCCTAATGATTTACATCTGTCTTTTATTTGGTCAAAAAAAGCTCGACACAGCACATTTTTAATCATTTGTCGCCATCTAGTGGCAGTATGTTAAAATTATAAAAATAAAAAAAAGAGAGCGCACCTGCTCTTGCATTCTCACTAGGGTTTAATTGGTGCACACCTTCGCCAATCACAGAAAGGCGCGCTCTCGCATTCTCACGAGGGATTAATAGGTGCACACCTTCGCCAATCACAGAAAGGCGCGCTCTTGCATTCTCACGAGGGTTTAATGGGTGCCTTCACCAATCACAGAAAGGCGTGCTCTTGCATTCTCACGAGGGATTAATAGGTGCAAACCTTCGCCATCAGAAAGGCGCCCTCGCCATTCTCGCGCGCTCTTAATAGGTAAACGAATCACAGGTGAATGAAATCTAGACACACAAGGACGCATGTGGGCTCAACACATTTGGTGAAATACTCTGAAGTACTCTGAAGCTCTGTGAAATTCAAGTCCCAATACATTAACCCAACCACGCATTTATTTACATGCAGCGTTTGGTTCATATAACAATGGTTTTCATTAGACAAGTTTAATGGATGATGCACTACCACCCTAACACGGGTGTGAAAATCCACACTTGCTGTTAACGTGGATGTTAACACTGAAACACATTCTCGTTGTACAATGAAATTTAACTTTGAAAATGACTTTCTGTATAATAGGCAGGCGATTGCATTCGATGTACGATCTCCCGCTGTATCTGGCTGTCTTGATTTCATTAAACGGTGACTTTGTCCATTAAGTGCTCGTGAGGATGCAAGTAGCCGATTGGTAAAGTAGCAGGTGAAAGAAACAAGCTGTCTTGATTTAATTAACACGCCACGTTAACCCGTTCAGCACTCGGGAGAATGCCAGTAGCAGACAGGCAAAGCATCGCGGATAAACGTGTCGCAGGTGAATTAAATGAAGACAAACAAGCAGACTTAATTTAATTAACATGCCACGCGGTGGCCTATTAGGTGCTCGTGAGAATCCAATTGCAATCCTCTCTGTGATTGGTGAAGACGTATGCGCTGTGGCATTGTGAATTTAGTGACCTGCTTCCGTTACCCTTTTCCCGGCTATGCCCCGCCCCAGAAATAAAACCCATCACCGTTAAAGACCTAGCATACGGATTCGGGCAGGATATTGTTTATTATTTTGGGCAGTAACTTATTTTTCTAAGTATTAGATTACCTACACAAAAATCAAGACTAATCATAACCATGGAATAGTTTGCAGTGGTGTAAGCTTATAAAATTGAAAGGCTAAAACATGAATATGAATAAAATAAAAATGTAAGGCCTAAACTTTGTAAAAAATTTCACCAAGGGTTCAGAGTTAAGAGTTGATTTATCAGTGTAATCGTGCAATCCGTTATAGACCTTTTCTGTCTTAACTCAATTACATTTCGCATCTGCCCATTACTGATTTTAACAGCCAAAATTTGAAACTGAAAACATACAGCGCACACACATGTGAAGCATAAAAACAAGCAAGAAATAATGACTTCCCCTTTTCAAAATCTTTTTTAAAACAATCACAGTGACAACCAACATGTAGTGTCTGCATCTCTGTAACATCTAAAACAGCAAATCAAGAAAAACTCACAGAAGATACATATTTGGCGCTTTTTAATGCAAGAAACATTGAACAAGTGTTCAACAAACATGATTTTTCTCCCCAACTGAGAGCCAATTCTGTTGGGCAGCAAAAGAATGAGGTAGACTGAAAGTTATTTCATCCCCTTTTCTGATTCCGGTAGGACATGGAACAGGTTCAAAGCTTTTCCATTTTAGAAAAATAACCTAACATTTATTTTTCAGACCACTTTCTTTTTCCCTACAGAACATGACAAAAATGTAGAACACTCTGTCAAGTTTACCAAGAGTAGCACAATCTCATCAGAAACCCCATAGTGTTCAAACTGTTCCATTCCTACAGCATTATTCAGGACCAGAAACCTTCCTCCCAGAGTGCACTGCTGGCACTAGTACCGCGAGGAAGAAAGGAGACCAGGAAGAAAGACCGGATAAGACCGTGGCACGCCTGGACTGGCTCGCTGGAGGAGCCTCAGTCTGCCACAGGCGTCTGTGTCAGCACACTGAGGTTTAAACTGGACTTCCCCAAGGAGTGATATCGTACCGCTGCAAAGGGGCGATATATCAGCTGCTCAGGCTGCCCACGAGGCGCGAATAGTCAGGACAGCAAATTTACTCGCACGCGCAATTCCAAAATTCATCAGCACACATGATGACCAATAAAAGACAATTTCTGGGAAAAGTCCACTATCCTCTTAAAAATCGCATTAAAAAACAGACACACGTCTCGCGTTACGTTAAACAGTTATAAGAACAAACACAAAACAAATAATTATTTTTTTAAAATCTACTGTTGTTAAAAAAATAAGTGTCAAAAAAGGTAAATCAGTCCACTTCAAATTCCTTGTGACCTTCAGCAGTTCTGCTCCTCCTCCTCTGTAGTGTACACTGAGAGAGAGGAGGACTCACTGGTGCTGGAGAAACTGGGCGTGGCATACTCAGCCACCAGGAGCCAATCCTCAAGCAGGAAAGGAAATCCCTGGGGAGGAGTTCAGTGAGGCTCCACCCCCTTCATGCAGTCTCCGTCCCCTAATGGGACTGTGTGCTGCTGCCAGCAATGTCCGGGATCTGATCAGCAAATGACTGCATCATCCATTGGCCATCCAGGACCCGCCCCATTGATGTTAGGGGTGTGGCTTCCGTACTGGGTACTGCTTAGGAAGGAAGAACAAAAAAAACAAACCCAGAAATGATCAAACCACTGGAAGTGAGAGTTGAGATGTGGTTGACAGTACGAGTGAGCAGACTGAGAGATGTGTGTTAGACAGTGAGAGGGAGCAGAGTGAGAGATGTGTGTTAGACAGTGAGAGGGAGAGATGTGTGTTAGACAGTGAGAGGGAGCAGAGTGAGAGATGTGTGTTAGACAGTGAGATGGAGCAGAGTGAGAGATGTGTGTTAGACAGTGAGAGGGAGCAGAGTGAGAGATGTGTGTTAGACAGTGAGAGGGAGCAGTGTGAGAGATGTGTGTTAGTCAGTGAGATGGAGCAGAGTGAGAGATGTGTGTTAGACAGTGAGAGGGAGCAGAGTGAGAGATGTGTGTTAGACAGTGAGAGGGTGTGGGCAGTGCTCACCCGTCTCTCCCGGGCGCGTCTCTGGGTAGGAGAAGCTGCAGTGCCCGTTGCTCTGCTGCTCGCTCTTCCCACAGGACCCACTGAATGGCGGCTCGTACCCGGGGTCCTGCTTCTCCTCCTTGATGGCCAGCCGCTTGGCATCCTCTGGTACGTGGAAAGAGATCGAGAGGGGAAATCCGTGAGACACTCAGGGGAAGCAAACACGAAAAGGGCTCTGATAACTTTTTAAACAGGCACGTGCAAATATATAGCCTGTATTCTTTATACATTTTCCACAGGAACCAAGACAATCAGAGAAAAGCATTTCCCTCCAACGACAGGACTGTCATCGCTGACCAGGAGCCTGCACCTGCCCCCTCCCCTTCCCCACTCCCCTTCCCCTCCCCGTCCCCCGTCCCCCGCCCCCCATCCCCGTCCCCGTCCGTCACCTTTGGCCAGGCTGAGGTCAAAGGAGTACTTTATCTCCTCCACTTCCTCGTTCTTGGCCACACCCTTGAGCTGGTCCCTCAGGTCCTTCAGCTTGAGGAAGAACTGCACCTTGTCCTGGGCGCGGGGGAACTGGGAACAGCGCGGGCTCGACGACGGCATCAGGTAACACACCTGCAGGGAAAACCCCAAGAGGGCGGGGCATCATTCCGTCAATCAAATCCACAGCTGTCAATCAATGTCACGGCTGTCAATTCCACGGTCGTCAATCAAAACCACAGCTCCATTCCTTGCCTGTCCATTTCCGACCCTGCAGAGCTTAAGTACCAAGTACTGTGCGCATGCCTTTGGGACATGGGTACTAGATCTCACAGGCACTGAGGAGACAGATTGCTAAAACAAAATCCTGCTCTCCATCAACTCCATGCACATACCAACCCACAATGTTCTAAAAGCAAGAGATAATCCACTGAGTGCCATTACTCAGCTGCACAGCAGAGTGTAGACAACTATTAGTGCACTATTACAGTGGAAGTGTGCTGCACAGCAGCCACTGAAACATACAGAGCAAACCCCCTTAGTGGTGGGCTGGCGTTCCAGTTGCGCAGCTGTAGGAAGGCGTGTCTTACCGTGTCCGTTTCTGGAATCTTGTGAGGCTGTAAGCCAAAATCCAGCTTCTTGGACTTGACACCAAAGATCTCTTTACTGAAAATCTCATAAATACCTGAAGAAGAAAAATGGAACATGGAAATGCATGGTTAGAGTTTGTATCTGCACTGGGTATTCAGAAATTATTGAATATCAGAAGACCCAACTGCTTCCACGAGAAGAAGTGTTGTACTGAGTCAAGATTGAGTTTCACACATATTAACACAACATGACAAAGGAACTGGACAGGAAAGCCTCACACTTTACACAATGTACAGCTGTCACAGACGCGCATCACACGGTCAGTAAGTGAAGACGAAACTTTTCTGAGGCTTACACTTTCCGTTGAAGACGGCAATGAGAGGCCTGTACTTCTGCACCTTCTCCACCAGAACTCTGCCCCCGTCGCGGAACTCCTGACTGCACACAAAACAGGGGGAGAGAATGAGGCCTTCTGGAAGGCAGACCTGACCGTTCAACGACAGCGTCTGATAAAAACTTATCACCCGCACAGTGAAGGGGAAGGCATGCTGTGGGCATGGGCCTGACTACAGTTTCCCTGCATGTGCACATCCACACGCTTCAGCTTCAGGGTAATGAGTCAGTATTCTGAAGCTCTGCTTCCTGAACTGCTGTGCTGTGCACACTAATACACACTTTGCACAAATGCTGTTAGCAGTTGAATATCAGATTTTGGAAAGCGTGTTCTCACCCACACCTCCCCTTACCTTGTGAGATCTTTGCTTCCTGGGGTGGTCCTCTCCACCATGTTGGTGAAGCCTATCCCATACTTCTCAGGCAGCGTCTGGTCGTGCATGTGGTTGAGCTGGACTTCAGTGATCCCCGATAAAAACAGGCACTTCCCTAAAGACGGCAACAAGAATATTCATTTGCTCCTTCATCAAATCTCTAGCAACTGACAGAAACAGTAAAACAATTTTTTAAATGTAATCAGCACATAGTTCATTAAGATAATACTGTACCATATTCCTGGTAATTGTTATAAGATACAATCCAAAAATAAAGCATGAACTTACAAAAATGGTTCCCGGGGTTCGGGTAATGGCGGCCCTTGTATGCAGACAGCAGGCCCGGGTTGATTCCAATCTGTAAGAAAATAAGGATGCCAGCTGCTCACACGTTTTACCCAAAAGCTGCTCACACGTTTTATCCAAATAACCTTTCAAGCACAGCTCTCCACATCTGACTTCCTAACAGCTAGCTCAGTTCAGCTGGATCCCAAACAAGCGCAGGCCAGGGGCTGGATGCCATCTGAGGGACTGACTATCTTCTCTAATGACACTTAACAAGTCCACTCCAGGACAACTTGCATGCTGATGACAGCAGGAAGTGATGTCATGTGCCAGGCTATGTCTAAATAGATATTCTGGTAATTCCAGGTAAAAGTCACAACACGACTGGATCACAAAGGATGGGGTTGAAAAGGCCCAGAGGCCAGGCTGTGAGCTCTGTCCAGCTCGCCGCTTTCCGTTTAAGCGAGACTCACGATCAGCATGTCCAGGTTGTAGGCCAGGATGTCCGGCAGCGTTTTGGTCATGACCTCCTCAGGGGACATGCCATTGAAGCGGTCGACCTTCCGCTTGACCTTCCCGCAGCCGTCCTCCGCCCTCTCCTGCTTGCCCTTCAGTTCGTCGCTGGGGGGCCGCCCCCTCTTCCCCTTCACGGGCGCCGCGGGGTAGACCAGGGGCTGGACCTGGCGCTCGTTACGGTCTGCGTAGTAACCTGGGACACAGCGACCGGGGTTAGCACCTAATGAGGCGATCGGTGGGGAGTCACACTTGTGATGCAGGGTGGGGGTGGGGGCGCACTGTACCTGGGGCTGCTCCATAGGGAGGGAGCGGGTACCCCTGCATAGGGGCAGGGTGCTCATGGGGGGCGTAGGGAGGCTCTTGGGGGGTGTAGGGAGGCTCTAAGGGGGTGTACGAGGGCTCTTGGTGGACCATCATTTCGGTCATCACCCTGTGCTCGCCCGGTGCCTCCATGAAGAGGGCGTCTTCAGCCATTTGGTGGTACTGCGTGACCTGGAGAGCCTGGACATGCTGGGTGGATGGAAACCTGCGTGACAGAGGCAGAGCACAAAGTTAACTGGCAAAAAACGGACAACCAAAGCTGACGGAGCACGGTTTAAAAATCATCCTTTTGGGGGGGGATACAGGGCGCGAGATAGGAAAACGTCTGAAAGAAGAGCATTTCCCCATCACACGTTATACCCAATTAGTCATTAAGTTCTAAAATTCTAAAAAATAAAATAAAATAAAAAACTAACATGAGATTGATGGCGGCGGGTCCTTTACACAAAAGTGAGGCTCGTTTTCACTGAGTTTGGCGGTCAACGCTACCCCCAACAGTATTTTAGTGTACTGTGTACACAGTTCGCCACACAGTCTTAAGTCATGAATGGAGATGGAAAAAAAATGCAAAGCGCTACACGCCTCGATGTTTGAGGAAGAACTCACCAGTGCTGAAGATAATCCGTAGGGACCGTTAAAGATGCATACTGCCTCTCTTCCATCTTAATGCTGGATTCACTGAAATAGAGTAATAAAATTCATGTTGATGTTACAAATCGTTAGCTAACCATATCCTCTCCTTTTGTGTTTGTTAAAGTACTTGGCTAACTAGCAAGCTAACAAGTTATAGTAGCTGGCTCGAGGTGAGCGAAAATACATTTGGGTAAAATTGCATTAATTTATCTCGGTTTTGCTCTCAAGAACACAAACTAATTTAGCCTAGCCAAATACTAGCTTCGCTAAAAACAATTCAAACATTAGCTAGCATGCTAACAACCCCCAAATAAAAAACCTGAAAAAACACGAGATTAGCGAGCAAACTACACAAGATTGCACAAGGTTATGCAACATACCTGCCCTGTAAAAATATGAAAGTTGCAGTTTTTCATGAAGATGACTACGTAGCTTCTTAAAAACCCGAAAAAGCGAAAAAGCAGTTGATTCCATAAACACAAAAATCACACAATGAATGTTCAGTCCACTTTGACACCAGAAGCTACCACTTTCGAAACGGGGAGGGTACACCAAATGCGTTTCCTAAACTGTATACAGAGGACATGCAATTAATTTCCATGTCTGGCTTTATTACAAAAATAATATTGTCAAAATAATAAAGTCTCGTTACAAGATTGGTTTCATGCACTTTCCAAGCAAAATACGGTGTCACACACTTATTGTTGAGCCCCTGTTTTTTGGTTTCGTTCACTTGCAAATATTTGAGTTCCGGTGGATTGGTCTATTGGCTGGGAAGACGCAGGATGTGTCGTTTGGAACGGGACGAGACGGGAGAACGTGTTTAATACATTGAAAGAGTTTTACAGGTAAAGTACAGTAATTGTTTTACCTGGTTTATATATTTAGAATGTATCATGCAATATAGACCCGTGCGTGTAGCTTTAAAGCCGTTGGCTGTGACGAATATCTGTCATGTGTCCTTCCTATCAAAGTTACAGGCACACGAATGTCATACTTGTGTTGGTTGTGATCAAGCCTTATAGACAACGTTACAGCGACTTGTTAAGGCTTGACAGTAAATTTAGAGATTTATGATTTTTAATTTTTATGAAGGCATTATTATTATTACTACTGTTACTTGCATCTTTGTATAACTGTTTAATAAACCAGTTGGATTTTTATGCATACTGCTCTCTAAATATGCACAACGTTGAGCCCTGCCGTTAACGTACACTCCCTCCTGTATAAGATGCCTGCGGGGGTGTCCTGGCCTCGTTACCTGCGGATGTTGGGCGCCAGTATCTTGGCCATGTTCGCAGGGGCAGAAGTGGTCCATCAGTATTACAGGCCTGATCTGGTAAGAGTCCTAAACCGACTAGTGTTACGTTTAAAGCCTTCCCCAAACCTGCTTCTGGAATGCAGCCTACTGTGTGTGCCGTCTAACTGAACCCCCAGGTGTGACTGAGCTGTTCTTTGCATGCTTAGTTTGAGATGATGTCACATACAGGTGAAGGGCACAGACATGGAAGTGTGCTCTCAAACAGGATGTGAAGTTTTTCTGAAAGTCACTCATTATTCACAGAGGGCAGAAAGTCTGCTTGGCAGAGGATGACTGAAGTACTGAATAAACAACTCTTTGTATGAGCACACAATCACACCCAATAGCCTTAGTTCACAAAGCAGGGCTCAGAATGGTAAAGACCACTATTCAATAAACATTAATACAAAAAACATTGCTGCCTATAGCTGGGAAAGAAGTCCACTCAGAATCCGAGATCCCACTGGAATGCCCTTTTGAGTTTGTCAGAGCCATCAGTGCACTTTATTACCCACTATATTAAGAGTATGGTGCGGGGGCCAAACTTCTACTACATTACAGATCCCGTTTCCAAATGTATGACTGTATTTTCCTTTCAGACCATTCCCGAACTTCCACCCAAACCCGGAGAACTGAGGACTGAGCTACTGGGACTGAAACAAAGACAGGACGCTGCTTCCCAAGAAAACTGATTCCCAACACTGTGAACTCCATGTATATATGTACAGCTTGGATGAGTGTGTATGTACTAGAACTTGAGATTCAGAGACCCAGATTAAACATGATTGGATATTTACATTTGTTTACTTGTGTTTTATTCAGCAGATTCTCTGGGCTTAGCCATCGAAACCCTGACCAGCCAAGACAGTCGTGTCACAGGTTCACAATAAATAACATTTATGCACCTTACCCTGTTTCCACTGTGCGCAAAAAAGTTAAGGCCAAATTAAGACTTCAATGCAGAACCAAACTGAAAAATGAGTGATGTCCAGTGCTGCAGTTTGGCATTACTGCAATGTCGCCAAACACCCAGGGAGGAACATTCTCTTCCATAAATGTGACCGTGTGTAACTAGCACTGAAGATACCAGAACTGTGACAGAGAGAACATAAAATCTACCCATCATCCCTTTCTGGAAACATTTAATGGTTCACGCGGCAGGATGGTAGTGCTCCATAATTCAGCTCAGTTAAATATTAACAAATTTACAATCATGAGGAATGTAAAAAAACAAAAACAAAAAGGCGCCTTTTAAAAAAACCTCAATCCCAAGAAATACCCCCACCCCCCTCCCCTCAAAATATAGATTGGCTCCTCAGTCCCACTCTTGCCCCTCTGCAAGGTGATTAGCTCCTTGGTTCCAGTCCCCACCCCTCTGCAGGTTGGCGATTGGCTCCTCGGTTCCAGTCCTGGCCTCTCGGGGGTGAAAATTGGTTCCAGTCCTGTTCCCCTGCCCTCCCACTATCTCCTGTTTTTACAGCTCATCTTTATCTGTGTTGCTGGTAACCTGCAGGATGACACACACACACACATTACATTACAGGCATTTAGCAGATTTATACAGCTGGATTATACCCACATCAGTGCACTGCCATCTAAGACAGGCTTCACAAGTCCATGTACAAACACAGCTAAAGAAAATATTCCCCACCCAATCCTGAAGTTCATTCTTAAGGGATTAAATTCTAAACTGCACACAGATCTGCTTGGCTGCGCTTCTGATCTGATCTGAGCACATCATGCAGTCCACGGTGTTCAGCACTGATCAGAGATCAGCCTCGGGGCGAACTGGCAGAGGGTCAGACTGGGGGGGTGTGACTGCTGCCCCAGATCCGCTTGTACCCGCACAGTCAAAGCCACACCCAGCCCTCACTCACCGTGTCTTCCTCATCCTCCTCCTCTGCTTTCACCTCTTCTTCATCAGCCTCATCATCTTCCTCTGCTGGTTCCTCAGGCTCCTCCTCTGGCTCCTCCTCTACCTGCAGGGGGGAGGGAACAGGTGAGGACACGCCCACCACAGAGGGCCTCCCCTTAACGCAGCCGCACGGCCCGTTTCCATGGGGATGAGCAGTCAGTCACAGTGACAGACACGGAACAGTTTGCGCTGGGCCCGATGACCTGGGGCTGCTCACACGCCAATCACCAGTGTTACCGTGACAACAGAGCAAATGACCGCACTGTGTGAGGTGGATAGCATGAAAGTTTTTAAAAGGCAGTGCATGACAGGAGCTTAAAACCACTGTTGGAGTAATCAGTGTTCAGTGCATCATGACCAGTGCTCAGTGTTCAGTGCGTTGTGCTCAGTGTGCTGTAATGAGTGTTGTGTGCACTGCAGTGTTCAGTGCATTGTGCTCAGTGTTCAGTGCGTTGTGCTCAGTGTGCTGTAATGAGTGTTGTGTGCACTGCGCTGTGCTCAGTGCACTGTAATGAGTGTTGTGCGCTACGCTCATAGTGTTCAGCAGGTACCTGCTCGTTGAGGTCCACGTTCATGCTCAGCCTCAGCATGCGCTCTATCCGGTCTCCGTAGGCCTTGGTGTCGGCCAGCTGGTACCCGGACCGCAGGGTGGCCGTTTCCAACAGAACCACGGCCAGGTCCGAGGCAGTCTGATCCTCAGGGTCCGCCTGCAGCCAACACAGACCAGCAAATCAGTTTACACCAACTACACCATCCCCATAACACGCTTACATTCAGCCCTTTACATGGTCCCCATAACACGCTTAAATTCAGCCCTTTACATGGTCCCTGTAACACGCTTACATTCAGCCCTTTACATGGTCCCTGTAACACGCTTACATTCAGCCCTTTACATGGTCCCTGTAACACGCTTAAATTCAGCCCTTTACATAGTCCCTGTAACACGCTTACATTCAGCCCTTTACATGGTCCCTGTAACACGCTTACATTCAGCCCTTTACATGGTCCCTGTAACACGCTTAAATTCAGCCCTTTACATGGTCCCTGTAACACGCTTACATTCAGCCCTTTACATGGTCCCCATAACACGCTTACATTCAGCCCTTTACATGGTCCCTGTAACACGCTTAAATTCAGCCCTTTACATGGTCCCTGTAACACGCTTAAATTCAGCTCTTTACATGGTCCCCATAACACGCTTAAATTCAGCCCTTTACATGGTCCCTGTAACACGCTTAAATTCAGCTCTTTACATGGTCCCCATAACACGCTTAAATTCAGCCCTTTACATGGTCCCTGTAACACGCTTAAATTCAGCCCTTTACATGGTCCCTGTAACACGCTTAAATTCAGCTCTTTACATGGTCCTCATAACACGTGTGTTTGACTGCTCAGTAGAATACAGTTTACCCAACGCCTACCACCTGAGCATCACGTTCAGACGTAATAAACTCACCTGCACTCGCGACAGCATCTCTTTGATAAGAGGGTGTTTGGGGTTGATTTCTAAGGTTTTCTTCTGACCTGCGTAGTAACTGGAACACAGCATTCAAACATGTCAGTATAAGAGACACGCAGCACGTATTTAAAAACCTCACAGCAATATTATTTTGAGCAGAAACCGACAGAGGCACACTGTCCGTGGGACTCACTTTGTGGAAATGTCCTTCCCCGTCTGGTAGGCCTGAGCCTTCATGATCCTCTCCATGTTCCCGGACCAGCCGTACTGGCTGGCCACCAGGGCACAGGGAGACTTGGTCAGCCTCTGGGACAGCACTGCCTTCTCAATCTGGAGAAAAACAGGGACAACAAAATGGCCGTCAGGGAAACAGCAAAGCACTGAGGAAAAATGTCTCCCCATTTTCATAACAAAATAATAAATGTTATATCAAAACACCAAGTCCCTTTAAAAACCCTAAAATGGGCTTCCCCACCCCCCTTTTAAACATTACCATGTCTTTCAGGGCCTTGTCCTTCATCCAGGTGGTGAGGGGCTCAAACTCCTTCTCCTGGGTCTCCCTCCTCTCCTTGGCCTTCTCGCTCTCGTCGAACTTCACGCCCTCCTTGGCCACGTTCTGGAAGCGCTTGCCGTCGAACTCGGGCAGCGCCTGGATGCAGTACTCGTCCACCGGCTCCGTCAGGTAGATCACCTCGTAGCCCTTCTTCAGCAGCTTCTCCACGAAGGGGGAGGACTCCGCCTGAGCGCCGAAACACAGCGGGAAGGGACGCGTGAGGCTCCAGACTCCACACGCTCCACAGCGTCCCATAAGCACACAGGGACCCACCATCCCATCAGCACACAGGGACCCACCATCCCATCAGCACACAGGGACCCACCATCCCATAAGCACACAGGGACCCACCATCCCATAAGCACACAGGGACCCACCATCCCATCAGCACACAGGGACCCACCATCCCATCAGCACACAGGGACCCACCATCCCATCAGCACACAGGGACCCACCATCCCATCAGCACACAGGGACCCACCATCCCATCAGCACACAGGGACCCACCATCCCATCAGCACACAGGGACCCACCATCCCATAAGCACACAGGGACCCACCATCCCATCAGCACACAGGGACCCACCATCCCATCAGCACACAGGGACCCACCATCCCATAAGCACACAGGGACCCACCATCCCATAAGCACACAGGGACCCACCATCCCATCAGCACACAGGGACCCACCATCCCATCAGCACACAGGGACCCACCATCCCATCAGCACACAGGGACCCACCATCCCATCAGCACACAGGGACCCACCATCCCATCAGCACACAGGGACCCACCATCCCATCAGCACACAGGGACCCACCATCCCATCAGCACACAGGGACCCACCATCCCATAAGCACACAGGGACCCAGGTAAGACTAGCATGTTTATTACGGTTAATAAAAAATAAAAAAATTAGAAAAAGTGCGAGTGCATTTTGGCTCACCTCCTTCCTGCTGGTGCCGGCCATGAAGTAGATCTTGTCCTGCTTCTCCTTCATCCTCTCCAGGTAGTGCTCCAGGCTGGTGAGGACCGTCTCGCTGTGGGAGGTCTGGAAGCGCAGCAGCTTGGCCAGCCGGGTCCGGTTGGAGTGGTCCTCGATCACGCCCAGCTTGATGTTGGTGCCGAACTCCTTCCAGAACTTCTCGTTGTACTGCTCCTCCGCGATCTTCTTGATCATGTCCAGGGTCTTACGCACCAGCTTTTTACGGATGACCTGCCCGAGATAACAGGGAAAACAAAGTTAATCTTAGCAAACAGTAGCTAAATGAATGTTATACAGTGTAATGCTAATGGACGCAATGCAGTGTGACGTACTGACAGTACTCTGGGCTTTACGAAGCCTCACCTTGAGCAGTTTGTGCTGCTGCAACGCCTCTCTGGACACATTCAAGGGCAGGTCATCGGAATCCACCTGAGGAGACCAGCAGGAGCAGCCCGTTAGACACGCCCATCACCAGGTTTATTTACACCCCCCAAACCCCCCCACTCCCAAACACAAGACAGTGTGTTCGTTTTGGTGACTGCTGAACTAGGCAAATGATATGTAAAATAATTTTATAATTTTTATGTCAAAGCACAAATGTATTCTTTTGATTCGTGGCGAATGCTCAAACAACTTCAATGACTCTTCCCATGGAGAAAAAGACGTCCAATAAGAGCAGCTCACCACGCCCTTGATGAAGTTCAGGTATTTGGGCATCATGTCGTGGAAATCGTCGGTGATGAAAACTCTGCGGACAAACAGCTGTGAAAAAGGAGAGAGGAGTTTACCATCTGGCCAGAGGGAAATTAGTAAGAGGTACTCATCACTGACTAAGTTAGAGGACTATCAGCTTTTGAACCACAGGCTATTACAGGGAAACCCTCAATACTGAATGCACAGGTACCAACCGCACACTATCCGTATGCAAACATTATGCAAATATACACTTGTGATACAGCTGAGGGGAGTGATAAGCAGTCCTTCCACCACATCCCATGATCTGTGTTTGAGGCCTTTAACAGAGGAGAAGCTCATGCACAGTCCAGCGCAGTGCTACGTTACGCTACGTCTGCTAGCTTTAAAGCTAACCTCCGTTACTCCTACACGAAATACAGCGTCAAACGTGATTACACAAACACGTGACAGGTGAACTCTGACAGGTCACGGGAGGGCAGGGGTCACAGGAGGGCAGGGGGTCACCGGAGCGCTGGATTCTGACGCACCTTGATGAAGTCGTTCTTCTTGGACCCGTACTCGTCGAACAGCCCGCGGGGAGCCGAGGCTGGCACAAACAGGATGGACTTGAAGGTGACCTCCCCCTCTGCGGTGAAGTGGATGTGAGAGATGGGGTCTTCAGAGTCCTGCGGGGGGGGCAGAGACAGCGGTGAGCACAGCCATGCGTCACTCAGTCGTGGGTACAGACAGAGCCTCCCACAGATGACACTGACTCATTTCTCCTCCTGGCTCTTGCAGGATAAGTCATTTCCCACAGATGCCCTGCTGCAGGGAGCCAGGCAGAAACAAGGCTCATTTCGGGGCGTACCCGTGAGAAGGTCTTGTAGAAGGCCTTGTACTCGTCCTCCTCCACCTCTTTGGCGGGTCTCTGCCAGATGGGCTTAATGTCGTTCATCAGCTCCCAGTCCCACACCGTCTTCTCCACCTGCAGGGGGCGCACACGCGCGGCGTCAAACGATGAAACCGAAGACCGAGGTGATATTAATTTATATGCCCACACTGCTGAGTGCACTGATAACCCAGGGTGTGCTGTGGCTTCAGACACGGCCGCAGGGTTAGCGCATTAACATGAAGCCCCACAGGGTTAGCGCATTAACATGAAGCCCCACAGGGTTAGCGCCCACCCACCTTCTTGGTCTTCGGTTTATCCTTCTCCTCTTCCTCCTCCACTTCAGCTTCATCCTCAGCAGCCTCATCTTTCTCTGCCTCGGCCTCTTCCTCATCGATGGGCTCCTCCACGGTCTCCGTCTGGACAGGAAGTGGGAGGGGTCAGCGATCTGGTACAGCTTGAGACCCGACAGGTCAGATGAACTCCCACACCCCACACACACCCACACACACACCCCCACACACGCACACACACACTCCCCGTTCCGCACTCTTTAGCCCGTTAGCCGTTCCTGCAGGATCAGGGGCGCTACACGGACCGCAGCAGAGAGGAGGCCTCACCTTGCTGCTCCACACGTAGATGGGGAAGTTGATGAACTGAGAGTATTTCTTCACCAGGTTCTTGATGGTCTCCAGCTCCAGGAAATCAGTGGCCTCCTCCTTCATCACCAGCCTGAGACAGAAAGGAAGGAAACATCACCCTGACTATCATATAACATAATTACAATGCATCACAGTATATCCAGTTTCCATAAGATCTGCCCTGTTTAATGCAAAACCTTTACCAAAGCAGTCAAATAAACCCGGGACACTGTTTACAAGAATCTCTAAATGTGAAGCAGAGCCTGTCTGTGGCCTTCTGACCAGGTCAGTCAGTGTGTTCATACGCTCATTACACACCGCTACACCCTCCCTGTGGAGCAGAGCGTGTCTGTGGCCTCCTGACCAGGTCAGTCAGCGTGTTCATACGCTCATTACACACCGCTACGCCCTCCCTGTGAAGCAGAGCCTGTCTGTGGCCTTCTGACCAGGTCAGTCAGTGTGTTCATACGCTCATTACACACCGCTACACCCTCCCTGTGGAGCAGAGCGTGTCTGTGGCCTTCTGATCAGGTCAGTCAGCGTGTTCATACGCTCATTACACACCGCTACACCCTCCCTGTGGAGCAGAGCGTGTCTGTGGCCTTCTGATCAGGTCAGTCAGCGTGTTCATACGCTCATTACACACCGCTACGCCCTCCCTGTGGAGCGAGCCGTGGGGGAGAGAGAGTTGCGGGGGAGAGAGATCGCCGTGGCGATGCAGACTCACGTGATGGTGGTGCCCCTGCCCAGCGTGTCGCCACGGGGATCCTCGATGACGGAGAACTCGTTGGAGTCGGACTCCCAGATGTGCTGCGTGCCGTTGTTGTGCTTGGACGTGACGATGACGCGGTCGGCAACCAGGAAGGCGGAGTAGAAGCCCACGCCGAACTGGCCAATCAGCTCGGAGGTGGACTGGTCCTCCGTCTGCATCTCCGTCATCTTGCTGAGGAACTCGCTGGTGCCCGACTTGGCGATGGTGCCCAGGTTGTTCACCAGGTCCTCTTTGGTCATGCCGATGCCCGTGTCTGTGATGTGCAGCATGTTCTTATCTTTATCAGACTGGAGAGAGAGAGAGAGAGAGAGAGAGATAAGTACACACATCTGAGAATAATTTTACACCATTTCTGCTTGAAATAGCAGTGCATTCAGGCGATTTCAGCCTGTGATTAACTCTCACTCCTCATGTGCAAATGCTCAGTGGTTTGAATAACATGCAGATTGTGACAGCTGAAGCTCATTTGACCAGTGAGGTGTGAGCAGCACAGACACCTGCTCCTGTACACAAGTGTAGCTCTCTTCAGCCACAAACCAAATTCTCAGCTCGGGGTTCTGCATTGCAAATTTCAGTCCGTTCCGCAAAGCTTCACACTTTCATTTTCAGACATCAGGCCCAGCTGCAGGCAAATGGAGTCTGAGAGACTTCCGCTTCAGCACTGCTACATTAACTCCTCCCACAGCTCCCTCATCAGCTTCAGCACTGCTACATTAACTCCTCCCACAGCTCCCTCATCAGCTTCAGCACTGCTACATTAACTCCTCCCACAGCTCCCTCAACACTGCTACAGTAACTCCGCCCACCTTGATTTTGACAGTCAGCTCCTCGTTGCCAGCGAGTGCGTCATCATTGGTCAGGGACAGCAGCCGAATCTTATCCAGGGCATCAGAAGCATTTGAGATCAGCTCCCTCAGGAAGATCTAAAGTGTGAAAAAAATAAAATAAAATAAATATATGAAAGATTAACAGCAGCATCCACTGGCAATCTCAGGGTCACCAACTGCCGGCTGACAGATAATAAAGGACGCCAGAAGATTTAAATTAACCAACCACTACCTCAAATATCGCCAGTGAGTACACATTAGATAACAACTCACTGCATTTATATAGCGCTTTTCACACTCTCAAAAAGCGCTCAACAGTGATAAGGGTGAAACTCTCCTCGACCGCCACCAGTGTGCAGCCCCTATCTGGGTGAAGCACAGCAGCCATTTTGCACCGGTAAGCTCAACCATAATCAGCTGAGGTGGAGGGAGAGATTAAATTTTTTTCGCCAACTGAATCAGGGGATGATTCGGTGGCAGGTTGACAGAGACCAGAGTCGAGGGTTTTAGCCAGGGGAACTTAGCCAGGACACCAGGAAACCCTCAACTGTTTGGGATGAGTGTCATGGATTGTTTAACGACCACAGTCTAACCCCTCATCTGAAAGCCGGCGATGGGCCAGGCCCTCGGGCAGACCGCCATGCCTCACCTCCTTGTTCTTGTACAGCGAGTTGATGATGAGCTTCATCATCCTGTTGACCTCGGCCTGGAAGACGTGCTTCTCCGCTTTCTCCCGGATCTCCTTCACCTGCGCGGCGTTCAGACCGTCCAGCTGGATGGCCTCCTCCTCCCTGACACCGGGAGAGGAACTGGGGTCAGTGTCCCGAATCGCTGCCTCAAAACGCCACCGTCACACAGAGCGAGTGACTGCCCAGGGGTCAGTACTGCACCCCCTGTACATGCAAACCACTGACTGTTAAGGGTTGAGACAGTGGACCTACCTACCTACCCACCCCCCCCCTCAACCAACCCACCCACCCACCCCACCTCACCCCACCTCACCCCACCTGAAATTACAGGTCACGTGACAGGGGTGAAACCAGCTGGTTTCTGTCCCGCGGGAGCACAGAGGGTGCACCTGCAAATCACATGACCGTATCGCCTTAACGACCAGTTTACAGCCCAGAGTGCATTCTGGGAATAATGAGCGGCTCGTCTATTCAGGAGCCAGTCTGAGAGGAACAAAAGGCCAGTCAAAACAAAAAAGAGGAGCAGTGCAGTGCGCCTCCTGCAGGAGCGAGAGGAGAGAGGAGCAGTGCTGTGCGCCTCCTGCAGGAGTCAGGGTTAGAACACAAACCTCTGCACCACTTCGTCATCAGTTCTGGACCCGTCTCGGCTCTTCCCGAGGTCGTCCTCCACCGTCCCGTCAACGTCCACATCCTCCTCCGCTCGGACGGCCGCTGGAACACAAAAGCGCCCCAGAGGTGAAAACAAGGCGCCTGGCTCCCCGTCCCACATGCCCACAGAACTGCCTCTTATCTGCTTAAAGGGACAGCGTACTTTCTGGATGTCTTTCATATCTCAGTTCTAGTGTACAGCTTCAAAGGCCTCAGATAAATTTGCATGCGATGTAGGATATTTCGGTTTGACAGCCGGCTGGTCTGGCAAAGGCCAGTACAGTGACACCCTTTCATAAGCAAATCATTAAAACTCAAAGAGAAAAACTCCAGAAAGTGAACTATCCATTTAAAGAGAGACTTCTTAATTCACATCTGATCAGGCAGAACCTGAAACTCAGGCTTTATGCTCGTTTTTCCAAATCATGATACAGTTCCAAATTCGGCTATAGGTTTTAAGTGGAGGCAATTGGCCTCTCAGTTTGAATGTACATCCCTACACAAAGCCCTCACACACAGCACTGCCCAAGAACGGAGTAAATGCCAAGTTTATCAAAGTGTGTGGAATTATCTTCAGAATTGACTTATTCAAAGCAGTCTCTCCCGCGCACTTGTGTCAACAGAACCGATAAGATCAACAGCAGTTCACCTTGAATTCCACCGGCACAATGCCCCGTTCCTGTTTTTCCATCCCGAGGAAACATCTAGAAAAAGCTCAAACCCAGTATCCTCACTGAACGTCTTGCCACTTCTTGCTGAATAAACGCAGTGGACTTCATCTTTGTTAGCTAACCTATAAGCACATGAACACACTACTGTGGTGCTAAGATCACTTCCGTAGATGCTAGCAGAACAACCAACTAATTTAATAGCCGTTGCACGCCAACTTGAACATGGCACGACCAAATAACAAGCTAGACAGGTGTCCAAGAGTCCAATACAGAGACATACCGCGTTCGTCCTGGAATATTTTCGGGAGAAAAGACTGTCACGACTAACCTCAGGAGCCCGAACGTTAAAGTAAATAAGACAGCTAGGCTTTAGATACCGGACTAATACAAAACAAGAAACATTTTAATGATACGGAGTTCACACTTAACCAGCTAAGACAAGCGCGTAGATATTATAAATTGGCGAGTGCAACCAGTTTGCTTGCTAGTTCTGCTGGACCAGACATCTTTTCTTAGGGAATCCCAGAAACTTCTAGAAACACGTGTGAGCAAAGGCCGTATAAGCCTTAAAGATCCATGCCAAGGAATAACGCAGGCTATTGACAAAGTTCATTTATCTGAATATGACAATCTTAAACCAGACAAAGCACAAATTAATGAATGGTTAGCGAACAGTCTAGCAAGCAAGCTGTCGGGCTGGCAAGACTGGCCAACTTAAGATACCCGAGTCAAGTTCAAGTGGATAAGGACGTTAACAAAAAATAAAAAAATACAGTATGCATTACTTACAAAATGCAAGGGCGGCACAAAGGAGACCGATGATCCACACTTGCCTCATACTCGGAAGATTAAGGACTTAGTGCTGATTATGGAGCAGTAATTCTGATAAATGCGTCTTCCTATATCATTAGCCCCGCGAAAGTACTCAAACTCTATGCTATTTCTCTGATCGTGGCCCTTTATTAAAACCCCAGAATGAAAGACGTGGAAAAAAGCTTCTGGCCAATCGCCGCAGCCCACGCACAACACGCAGCCAATCACGGAACGATTTGTGGCCCCAGTCTTCCAATCGAAGCCTTCCATGTCCGACTTTATACGTCGAAATCGTGGCTAGATTCTATTGGCTGCACATTTTAACAGTGAATGAAAAATATTATTGAAAAAAATGTTAGTGAATAAACATATCATCGTGTATCCATAAAGCGGACACATAACACATACCGACACGAATATAAAAGATTCACCCGCAAAAAAGTAAACGGAAAACAATGAACCCCATGCCATGCCATGCCATACGGTTCTAACGTACACAAAAGCATACATCCGGGTAACGTAAGGTGCAGGACGTTTACCTTGACGACGTCGTTGCTATGGTCCGGCAGCAGTGCCGGTCTGTTCGCTTATGACAGGTACTGCATTTTTATGGTTAAGTTTAACATATCCATTTGCTGCAAACACTTGATCACGGTTGCCTCAGCTTGCTAGCTCTGCATTGCAATAACTAAATTGGTAGCAGCAAATTCTTTTTTCCTGAACCTTGCAATGGTTTTGAAACCAAGCTAACATTTGGCTTGATGCACTTTTTTTTCTACAGGCTTGTACAGAAAAGTGTGCGCCGCACAAATATTTGTAAGTTTTCCTTTAGACTGCATGGTAGAGGTGATTCACTAGGTTTTTACTAATGTTTTATTATCAGTGCTTAACTCACACACACTGATCCAGAGTGAGAGAGAGTGAAAGAGAGAGAGAGTGTGAGTGATAGAGAGAGAGAGAGAGAGAGAGAGCGAGAGAGAGATGACTCTGCAGGAGGAAGCCGGCGACTCCGCCCTGCCAGGTACAGCTCCTCTCCAGCCTTACCTGTGCTGTGTGCCTGAGGACCTCCGGCAGGAGAGAGAGTACCTGAGAACACAGGTGTTTCCTCACCTGGACTCGCTCTGCCGGGCCAGAGGCACCTGCTTCAAGCCCGTGGACCTGCGGTGGAGCAGAGAGACGAGCACAGAGGAAGAGAGGGAGGGAGAGGGAGAGGGAGAGAGGTATGGAGAGAGAGAGGAAGAGGGACAGAGGGACGACCACTTCTTCTGTCCCCCACACCGCCGTCGCCTCTCCTCCCAGCAGCTGAAGATCTCCCTGGATCACATTGGCCACGCCCCCTTCTTCCTGTGCATGCTGGGACACCGCTACGGCCAGTGCAGGGCTGAGGGGTCACCACCGCTGCCCCCCACCGAGGAGGGGTGCGAGAGCCTGCCCCCCCTGGAGAGAAACCTGTACACAGCCAGCAGGGGCGGCTACCCCTGGGTCCTGGAGGCCCACAGCCAGGCCTGCAGCTTCATGGAGCTGGAGATCACCCAGGCCCTGCTCTCACACGCGCCTGGAACCAGCTTCTTCTACTTCCGCGACTACTCCTTCAGGGAGGAGGAGGAGGAGGACGGAGAGCAGCGGGCGCTGCTGCTGAGCGTATGGAGCAGCCAGTCGGAGTACGAGAGGAGGAAGATGAGGGAGCTGAAGGGCAGGATTGTGGACGGCTGTCTGCCTGTCAGGTTCTTCAGGAGCCTGTCAGAGCTGGGACACCTGGTCAGCACAGACTGGACCCGCATCATCGACCAGCTTTTCCCGCTCGACACGCATCACAGAGACCTGGGTCAGTGTGCATTTTCTGTATTATAAATACATGTTTCTTTTTTTTTTTTTTTTAATGATATCTATTTTCATACAGAAAATTTTAAAAATCCAACTCACCAATTTTTCAGGACTTTAAAGGACATTTTCACAGCCAGGTGCTGCTGTGTTTCAGGCGAGCAGGGCTTGTTTGAGCACTGGGGCCATGAGAGCATCGTGGAGGCCCTGTGCCGCAGGTTTGTCCCCTGGGCCCAAGCTGAGCAGGTGTTAGAGAGCCTCGACGCGTTTGCACTCTCCGCCACCTGCGTCTCCGAGCCTCGCCCCACAGCACCGCTCCCGAACCCGCCGGAGCCTGGTCCCACAGCACCGCTCCCAAACCCGCCGGAGCCTCGGGGACACAGGTGAGGTGCTGAGGGGGAGCTCAGTGGCTCTGAGCCAGGACAGGAGATGCCTGATGATCTAGAGACTCTCGTTTCCTCTCTCCTCAGCGAGCGAGGCAACAGCGAGAGCCACAACTCCATCCTCCTACTCTGTGGAGCAAGGGGTTGTGGGAAGTCGAGTCTGGCCGCCTGGTGGCTCCGGCAATTCCGGAAAAAGAACCCTGGAATCCCGGTCGTTCCGCACTTCCCGGGATTCTGCTCCTCCAGCGCGGACGCCAGGTCCCTGCTGAGGCGGAGCTCCGCTCTTCTTCGACGAGCTCACCATGGTAGCAAGAACATCCGAAACATGAGCCACTTCCTTTTAGCTTACATTACAATACTGTCCTGATACGGTCACTTTGTCCCTGTAGGTTGTTGATTGACAGCAGCATGCATGTTGTGCCTGTAGGTGATTGACAGCAGTGTGGGTGTTGTACCTGTAGGTGATTGACAGCAGTGTGGGTGTTGTGCCTGTAGGTGATTGACAGCAGTGTGGGTGTTGTGCCTGTAGGTGATTGACAGCAGCATGCATGTTGTGCCTGTAGGTGATTGACAGCAGTGTGGGTGTTGTACCTGTAGGTGATTGACAGCAGTGTGGGTGTTGTACCTGTAGGTGATTGACAGCAGCATGCATGTTGTGCCTGTAGGTGATTGACAGCAGTGTGGGTGTTGTACCTGTAGGTGATTGACAGCAGCATGCATGTTGTGCCTGTAGTTGATTGACAGCAGCATGCATGTTGTGCCTGTAGTTGATTGACAGTCGTGTGGGTGTTGTACCTGTAGGTGATTGGCAGCAGTGTGGGTGTTGTACCTGTAGGTGATTGGCAGCAGTGTGGGTGTTGTGCCTGTAGGTGATTGACAGCAGTGTGGGTGTTGTGCCTGTAGGTGATTGACAGCAGCATGCATGTTGTGCCTGTAGGTGATTGACAGCAGTGTGGGTGTTGTACCTGTAGGTGATTGACAGCAGTGTGGGTGTTGTGCCTGTAGGTGATTGACAGCAGTGTGGGTGTTGTGCCTGTAGGTGATTGACAGCAGCATGCATGTTGTGCCTGTAGGTGATTGACAGCAGTGTGGGTGTTGTACCTGTAGGTGATTGACAGCAGTGTGGGTGTTGTACCTGTAGGTGATTGACAGCAGCATGCATGTTGTGCCTGTAGGTGATTGACAGCAGTGTGGGTGTTGTACCTGTAGGTGATTGACAGCAGCATGCATGTTGTGCCTGTAGTTGATTGACAGCAGCATGCATGTTGTGCCTGTAGTTGATTGACAGTCGTGTGGGTGTTGTACCTGTAGGTGATTGGCAGCAGTGTGGGTGTTGTACCTGTAGGTGATTGGCAGCAGTGTGGGTGTTGTACCTGTAGGTGATTGGCAGCAGTGTGGGTGTTGTACCTGTAGGTGATTGGCAGCAGTGTGGGTGTTGTACCTGTAGGTGATTGACAGCAGTGTGGGTGTTGTACCTGTAGGTGATTGACAGCAGTGTGGGTGTTGTGCCTGTAGTTGATTGACAGTCGTGTGGGTGTTGTACCTGTAGGTGATTGACAGTCGTGTGGGTGTTGTACCTGTAGTTGATTGACAGTCGTGTGGGTGTTGTACCTGTAGTTGATTGACAGCAGCATGCATGTTGTGCCTGTAGGTGCGCGGGCTCAGTGGAGTGAGCGGTGGGAGGAGAGGGTAGAGCTTGGGCCCCTCCCCCCGGCAGTTGAGGCCTTCTCTGCAGCCACTGCTCTTGGTCCCTGCGTTCTGGTTCTGGATGGACTGGATCAGCTGACTGCAACTCTGGGCCTCTCAGCACAGCAGGTATCAATCGAATGACAGATGAGGTCCTATCTAGTACGAGACATCCTAAGCATTACAACAGCTTTTGATGTTTTTGTTTCCAGGTGAAAGAGCTACGGTGGCTTCCTGATGCTTTCCCTTCCCAGTGCAAGCTGATCGTCACCACCGCCTCCACAGACCTGTCCTACAAGTCTCTCACCTGTCGGAAGGACGTGCAGGTGCTGAACTGCCCCAGCCAATCAGATCCCGCCATCAGGCGAAGCGTCCTGCTCAGGCACCTGGGCCTGCCCTGCATGAAGGTGCCGGAGCCAGTGCTGCAGAGCATTGTGGGAAGAAAGCCGGCCCTCCCGCCGGCCTCGCTGGCGGTGCTGGGCAGCGAGCTGCGGACCTGCTGCGTCGCAAGGGATGAAGAGGAGGAGGAAGAGCTGTTTGAGCGCTACCTGGAGACGGAAAGCTTGCCGGAGCTCTGGGCCCTGGTGATACGACGGTGGATCCGGGACTACAGCTGGGCTTCAGAGACGAGGACCAGGAACAGGAGGACAAAGCCTCCCCTCGAACCCGCAACCCCCCGTATGTTCATCCCCCCAGTACAGAGCCAGAGATACATTTATGTTGAATAAAATGATGAAAGCAGCGCTCACTTTTGCGTGCGCCATTCTAGCATCGTGCTAACACATCGTCGCGTACGCTAATGCTAACACCAGCATGATGCTAGGTGACGCATGCTAACGCTCCGCCCCTCTCCAGAGACGGGAGGCTGGGTGTGGGACGTCCTGTGCCTGCTGCACCTGTCCCGGGCTGGCCTGAGCAGGGAGGAGGTCCTGCACTCTCTGAGGCGTCTGGGGTACCGCAGGGTTCGGCGCGTCCTGCCGCAGCACTGGGCCCTCTTCTGCTCCGCCGCTGCGCCCTGGATCCGCGAGAGGCCCGACGGTCAGCTGACCTTCACCCACCAATCACTGGGCCAGGCTGTGGAGCTCCTCCTCCTGAGTGAGTGACAGGCAAGCTTGACACCGACGTGCCAGAGGGAATACTAGTGGTGTCAGAATATTTATGACACCATTGATATTTTTCTATTTTCACATTTCCTCTGTGAAATTGTTCTAGGACCCAAGAGAACAGTGTCCCTGCTTAGGGGCATGTATGAAGTCTGGGGTGTGAAGATGGAATTTGCTTCTGTGAAATTTGTGATTATTTATAGCTCCAGGGCTGTAGAATGCCTTCCCTCCCACAGAAGCGACGAATTATGAAAGTTGTCGTGTCAGAATGGAAGAGGGGGCAGTTAGAACTGGAATAAAGGTGTGCAGTGATCCTATGAACAAAACACAGAGGCCCTATTGTTAGACACAACTAATCCCCGAGTTTAGAACTGGGATTAGTCTGACACTCAGATGAGTGCTGAGCGTTTGAAGGCTGATCACACCGCTGACCCCGCGGGGGGGGGGGGGATGTTCCAGAGGCCGGGGGGAGCAGCAGGAAGGCGTACCGCCGGGTCCTGCTGGAGGGCTTTCAGAGTCGGGACCGTCCCGTCGGGAGCCGGGCCCGGGTGCTGGAGGAGGTGGCCTGGAGCCTGGAGCAGAGCAAGGCCTGGGGAGAGCTGCACTCCTACCTCACTGATCCAGGGTCAGTGCTTCACTCATTCACACTGAGCCAGAGGCAGTGCTTAACTCACTCACACTGAGCCAGAGGCAGTGCTTAACTCACTCACACTGATCCAGGGTCAGTGCTTCACTCATTCACACTGAGCCAGAGGCAGTGCTTAACTCACTCACACTGAGCCAGAGGCAGTGCTTAACTCACTCACACTGAGCCAGGGTCAGTGCTTCACTCATTAATAGACACATTTGGAAACAGGTAGAGATAATGTATACTGTTTCCTGCATCAGCACCATAGAGTTCCTGTCCAGGAGTCCAGCCCACTTTCAGCTGAAGACAGATGTGGTGAGGTGCTGGACACGGCTGGCCCAGGTGGGCTATGACCCCCCCACCTCGCTGCAGAGGCCGCTGGTCCTGGGACAGCGCTGTCCCACGCAGGACCCCACAGTCACAGGTAATGTGAACGCTGCTGCTCACCTGTAAGCCCACACCTGTGGTATCAGCGATGGAGGCAGGTGAGCGCAGTCTGCAGGTGCAGACGTTTGTTTCTGTGCTGTTCGCAGGAGTCGCTGGGTCCGGGACGGAAGAGTCTGTCTCCAGCAGGACCTTCATTACCGAGGTGGAGGGAGATCGTGGAGGTAAACTCATCCCCTGTCCTGGGACTGTTCTTTCCTGTTTTATTTTTAATAAAGTTTTTGATTCATGGCCTTGTGACTCACTGTAGTGCAGATTTCTGTGCATAGTGTCACAGGACAGAAGGTGCCACAGCCCCAGGTGATACGCAGTGTGCTCATCTGGTTCAGGGCGGTTGGGATATGACGGACTGAGGCGCAGTCTTGCGTTTTATTCGTTCCTGCAGAGTTTGGCATTCTCCAGGAGCCAGAGGTCAAAGGTCGGCTCATGGCCTTCTCCGCCGACGTCTTACTTTGTCTGGGGAAGGTTCTGGAAGCAGAGCAGACACTACTGCAGACGGAGGCTATTCTCATACAGGTGAAATTAGTGAAGACTTCACATCACATTGAGGAGTAGACCACCATTATCCCCACAGTATCATTATATTCTGGTGGCTCATACAGGGCTTTCTACTGTGCAATAAACAACTACAGCAAAACAGAAGTATTTTTGCTGACTAGTTTTAGCAAATCTATGGTAATAGATGGTATTTTTTGTCCTTTAATTTCTAGCGATTGACTACTCTGATTTTCCTTCAGATTAGTAATTCTCAATCTTCAATGGATCGTTAATCCTGCTAAAATAAAAATATTAATAATAATTTGAAATGAAGGAATGCCACTTCTTTATACAATTCAAAATAATGGGAAAACGGTAAAAATAGAAAGAAATAAACATTTAAAAGCCAAATGTCCTGTAATTTCCCCTAATTAAGGCTGGTTAAAGCCTGTGTTTATGGTGAAATGGATCGTCTGTTCTGTCCATGCAGGCTGACGGGCCAGAGAGTGGAGCTGCAGTTACAGCCACACTGCTGCATGTCCAGCACAGCCTGGCAGACCTCTGCATGCTCATGCACCAGCTCCACAGAGCAGAGAACTACACCCGCAGGGCTCTGGAGTCCGCACAGCGCCTCATAAACGCACACCCACAGGAAGCAGGGGATGCACACGACGCACTTCCACAGGAAGCAGGGGACGCACACGACGCACATCCACAGGAAGCAGGGGACGCACATTTACCAAATCCACAGGAAGCAGGGAAGGCACATCCACAGGAAGCAGGGGACGCACGTTTACCAAATCCACAGGAAGCAGGGGATGCACATCCACAGGAAGCAGGGGATGCACAACGCACCAGAGGTACTCTTCCCGCGGCCAGGGCAGCCATTTATTCAGTCCTTCAAAAAAGTTTTCAGGAAAAACTCTTGGCTCTACCCTAATCATTTTCAACTGCTTGTGCCGCTGCTTCCACATAATTTAATGTAAATTCAGTACAGCTTGCCAATTGCTGCCCTCTGGCGGTGAAATTCTACAACTGCATTAGTTGCTCAATCATGGCTCCCGCCACGCAAAATGGCCAAGATTTGAAATGAGCAGATTTTGTAATTTCAACGACATTGAAACGCAGGTTTTGTTTTTTTTTAGGTTTCTGAAAGCTAACGCGGTACCGATGCACAACACAACAACAATTTATTTTTGGGAATGAGCTGGAAACAGCCACAAGCCACTTTCGTTTCAACAACTGCACAACACAACAGCTATTGCTAACTAGACAGGTACACACAGGCTAACGTTATGGAATAGGTTGGAGAATTCAACGTCCATTTATGCTCATTTTACTAAGCTAACAGGTATTAGCTTATTATCTGCATTATCAACAAGACAACTGCTATTTTAAAAGCTCCGAGTTTGGCTAGCTTGTGATGTTTTCCCTACAATAACTAGAAAATGTTAGCAAACGGCTTTAGCAAAAATCTTTACGCACAAATAGCACGTAGCTCGAAAGTCATATTTTAGCTAAATATAGCAAATCTTTAGACATGAGCCTATCAAGGTTATTCAGACTAATGAGACCACAGATAACGGCAGGCTGCAGAAAGCGAAATGTAATCATAGAATGTTATTTTCGGTCTTGCTACTGAGCTTAACTGTCGAAAAGAAGGGTAGCCAAGTTAGCCAACTCTGCGTCACTTTCCAGCCCACTTAACTCCCTCGGCCTTTCCACAAGCTTTATCACGACACTTTTGCAAACAAATGCCGGGGTTTAGTAATGGTATGGGCCTAGATGGGCTCGCTGGTGTAGCCCTACGCTAACTAACGTAACTAGCACCTGTAACTCAATCTGTACAACCTGTTCTTGTCGATTGCCCTCTAGTGGAGAAATTCTACAACTGCATTATCTGCTGAAATATGGCAAAAAGCAGAACTCGTAGAAATGAACGAGCACCACTACTCAATTTCTGCCCTCTTGTGGCGAAATTCTATAACTGCATTGTCGGCTCAATTCTCAGGCAAACGAGTGGTTCTCAATGGCTGCCCTCTAGTGGTAAAATTTTATACCTGCAATAGTCACGCAATCGCAGCCAAAAATGTCAAATTTAAGAGGTTTGTACTTTAAATCTGATGGTTCAAGTGGAAACACCAGTCTTCGGAATAGTTTTCATACAATTACAATTTTATTTCACTCTTACATTTTTATGAAAACCTGTATTTTGCCCTCTTAGTCATGTGTGGGCTGTTTTTCCTGCAGGTCTGTTACTCTGCAAGCTGTGCCAGCTGCTGCTAATGATTGGCTGTGCTGATGAAGTCCCTGGGATCCTGAAGGAGATCAGAGCTGTCAATCATGCGGGGACACACCCCTGTGCCGAGGCCACAGTGAAGTTACTGCAGGGACTCAATGAGTGAGAACTCCACTCTGCCCGAGCGCAAATCAGACTGTAGATTTTCATGATTTTTTCCATAGTTTTACACACAGATACAATTTTTGTTCTGTGCCTCCAAATATTGTGGGTACTATTTTTTTACATTTCTTAAACATTGTAATTTTACAAACATGCGGTACAAAATATGACTTAGTACTCTACAAAAAACAATAGATTTACAGAATGACTATGATCTGTATTACCCACAGTTCACCAACAGGGGGAGACATCAGACAAAATTTCCATAGACGGCAGCATGAATCACGCATCTTAAATTTAGCTAGGGTTAGGTCACTCATGCTCATTCTAAAAATATAGTCACTTGACTGGACTGCACTACAGGAAACTCAGCCTACACAGTCTGTGCATTTAATATCAGCGTCCAGGCCCACAGCAGGCCCGCTTAATTCAGTTTGGGAAACAGATCACTATGCCATTATTCATATTTATATTCATTCGTATCGGGTTCAAAAGACCAGGGCAGGAGTTTAATCAGATCGCTCTAGCACATTAATCTCATTAATGCTTCCAGTGGCCCCTTGGATGGAAAGGAGACCTGCACTTTTGCGTCTGTCCTTAGTTCTGACCTGGTGCAGCCTCAGGAGCCCAGTCACTGAATCAGACTATCAGACAGTGCAGACTCACACAGTCATTCGCGCTTTAGTTTAGACACGCATGAAGAGCATTCATACTGCGCTGTCAGGCCCAGCAGTCACTGTGCTGCCCTTGACTGATGGCCACGCCCACTTTTACACTTCAGATCAGTGTTACTGAGGGAGCAGGGAGAGGGGGAGAGGGTTAGGGTGAAGGAGAGAGGGAGAGAGTTAGGGTGAAGGAGAGAGGGAGAGGGTTAGGGTGAAGGAGAGAGGGAGAGAGTGATGGAGAAGGGAGGGAGGAAGGTCGCAGACATAAACACATGCCTGTCTGTGTTGAAGGCTGGTTCAGGGGAATGCTGCTGCCGCTGAACGCTGCTTTCGGGCAGCTCTGGCCACTAGGAGGCGCTGGTACGGCCCAGATCATCAGCTGGTGGCAGAGGTGGAGGAACACCTGGCCGACGTTCTGGCGGGAAACGGCTGGGAGACGGAGTAAGCATAACATCTCTCTTCCTCCTCTTCATCATCATCCTCCTCATGTGCTGCTGTCAGGGCTCAGAGCCTGGAGAGTTCCCCCGCCTCCATCTGTGATGTCACAATGGGAGCAGCGCAGCAGGACGGCTTTGATCTTTCCCCAGGGTCTGCAGGGGGGAAGCAGTGGAACTCTACAGACACGTGATCCAGGTCAAAGGGCAGGAGGCGGGGCTCTACCCACCGACATCACCACTGGCGTGGCCAACAGGATGCAGCCTCGCAGTCACCCTGGTCAAACAAGGTGGGAACGAAGTACAAAATCTCCCCTCCTGATTTCAGCCTGTTTGTGTGGAAGGACCAGATTTTGCCTGCACGGTTTCCCATTGCCAAATAGGCCAGTGCTGAAAGGTTTTTGCCAGTTTGTTAATGAATTATTAGGAGCAGGGACAGCGTGTGCAGCACTGGTGCATGTGTGTGTGTGAGTGTGCGTGTGCGTGTGTGAGTATGTGTGTGTGAGAGAGTGTGTGTGTGAGAGTGTGTGTGTGTGTGTGTGTGTGTGTGAGTGTGTGTGAGTGTGCCCCCTTTTCCTCCCCTAACGTGTATTTGGTCCCTCTTTGACAGGTGAACTGCTCCTGGGGGACTGCAGCCCTGTGGAAAGGAGGGAGGCCCTCGGTCTCTTGGAGAGGGCCCTGGACCTGAGAGTGCGCCTGTTGAGCCCAGACCACCAGCTCACCAGAGAGACAGCAGAGTAAGGCTTCATTAGCCCAGCTGCACTGTGGCTACTCTAGATCACATTCATAAACTGGAGGTCAGCAGGCTTTTCTGAGCTGACTGGTGTGAGGCAGAACTGCCCCTGACCCTGGGCAACACAAGGCTGAAGAGAAGCTTCTTTTTCTGCTCACAGGGTCTTAAGGTCAGAGGTCAGCGGGTCAGGAAGGCCCAGGTCCAGGCTCAGCCCTGAGAGGAGGCTAACCGCTAAGCGCAGCAGCTCGAGGTCGCCAGGCAACAGGAAGGAAAAGGACCAATCCTGCGTGCTCGTGGACACACCCTCTCCAATCCTGAACTGGAACCAGAACCGGAACCGCTGGTCCCAGAGACCCTGGACCGCCTGCCACACCTCAGTGTTTGGCCCCCAGAGCAGCATCAGGGATCTGGACCCAGCGGCCCGAGTGGGGTCCCCAGACAGGGTTCTGCACAAATCTGCCTGGTTCCACCTTCCAGGCCAGTACCCCATTAAACACCCAGAGAGACAGATACGCCCCAAAACTATTACACACAAAGAGAGAAAAACACCCCCCAACACTATTACACACCCAGAGAGACAGATACACCCCAACACTATTACACACAAAGAGAGAAAAACACCCCCCAACACTATTACACACCCAGAGAGACAGATACACCCCAACACTATTACACACCCAGAGAGACAGATACACCCCAACACTATTACACACCCAGAGAGAAAAACACCCCCCAACACTATTACACACCCAGAGAGACAGATACACCCCAAAACTATTACACACCCAGAGAGACAGATACGCCCCAAAACTATTACACACCCAGAGAGACAGATACGCCCCAAAACTATTACACACCCAGAGAGACAGATACACCCCAAAACTATTACACACCCAGAGAGACAGATACGCCCCAAAACTATTACACACAAAGAGAGAAAAACACCCCCCAACACTATTACACACCCAGAGAGACAGATACACCCCAACACTATTACACACCCAGAGAGACAGATACACCCCAACACTATTACACACCCAGAGAGACAGATACACCCCAACACTATTACACACCCAGAGAGACAGATACACCCCAACACTATTACACACCCAGAGAGACAGATACACCCCAAAACTATTACACACCCAGATAGACAGATACACCCCAACACTATTACACACCCAGAGAGACAGATACACCCCAACACTATTACACACCCAGAGAGACAGATACACCCCAACACTATTACACACCCAGAGACACAGATACACCCCAACACTATTACACACCCAGAGAGACAGACAGATATGGCACTACACATACAGACAGGTGGACAGATAGGTACTTGTAAGTTGGATAGATCCTCTGATGCACAGTAGGGGGACTGTTATCAGCGCAATGCTACAGATACAGAGAACAGCACATTCTGTTATCATGTCAAGCACACCCTCCGTATAATCCTGTTGCCAATCACTGGCTGCCTGAATAAGGCACAGTCCTGTTCTGGCTTTTTTTCTGCACAGTTATGGATACTGTTCCTGTGACTGCGGAACACTGAAGCGAACGTACATCACAGTTACCTGTGTAGCAGAAACAATGTGTTCTTTTCTGTACAGCCTGCGCCCTGGGATGTTTTTCAGAAACGGGCGAGCGCTCAAACCAGCGTGACCTTGCCAGAAGCTATTTTTTGTGATCGGATTCCTTGATAAAAACTGCCCGCAACAATGTCTGTTTAAATCCTGAAATATGTACGTCCAGCAGTGCCTCAGAATTCTGTGTACTTGGGGTTCTCTGCTTATATCAGACTCAGTGCCATGTAACTGTGTCCTTTTAGAACTACTCAACTATCAGAGCGAATGCAGACAGCACTGTTTTAAAAAATTGTTTTTATATGACCGGGGTTTTATATAAACAAGCTGATAAACCTTGGCATGATGGCAAATATGCATAATTAAATATGAAAAAAACTTCTGTGCTTTTGTATTGTTATTATTATTAGTATTATTTAGCCTATACTGTTTTAGGATAACAGTCTAGACAAAATTAATTTCCATAAATCATAAAACACAGTTTATGCAGCAAGACTGGGAGGAAATCAAGTGGACCTTGACATGGGGAAAGCCTGAGATGATAAAACCATTTACCGATAAGCCTGTGTGTCAGTTTACTCTTTCACCACAGCTCTGGGTCCTTAATAACTTTGAACTGATTCAATGAATCGTGCGATTAACATTGCGTCCTAATAAGGTCAGTGTAATGACTTCAAACACGTTGTGCAGGTTTTTACGTCACACTGCTGATGTCTGGCCAGTCTGTTTTACATCAGAATTATAACTAACATCTGGATGTTGATTTAAACAGAAATGTATCAAAACCCAAAAAAGTGGACATTTATTCCAAGAAGATTCAAAATAGTTTAATAGTTTAATACTGAAGTTTATCCAGAGTTAATAAAGATTGCAAAAAGAGTACCCCTGAGAACAGTAAAATATCAGCGTCACTGACTTTAATCAATTTCAAAAATATACAACGTATTTATATAAATAATAACGAGTTATTTTTATTTTCTAACTTGATTTTCTTACGTTCGGTTTGAGTTGGCTCTCGTCCGGTAGAAATTTAGTGCTTGTGACAGCGACTCAATGATGAGTGTTTTCCCTTCTACGATACTCGTTGTGGCCTCTCATTGGCTAGAAGATCTATGCCATGACTTTTAACGAATCAGAAGCGAGTGCACTTTGTCAGCGAAAAGAAAAGAAACTTGCATTGTGCCATATTTCTGAGGAAGTGACGTTTCGAGCGCTGAGCCAGTTAAATTCTATTTACAAGGAGGAGAAAGCATCGAGTTACATTACATGCTCTTTGCAAGGGGAAGAGACGAATGGGGTACACAGGACCCTGAACACGAGAATCATGTCGCCCTTGTCAATTTCTTTTCGGAGGCTGCTTAGAAACGCGGACAGTTTGCACAGACTGCCTGTGTCCTTAAACGCTTTGCACACGCAAGGCGGCGTAAGGAGTCGATGCGACAGACCTCTTCGGTCGTGGAGACCCCGATCTTGGCAGCACCGCTTCGGTGCGTTCGGAGCTTCAAGGAGAGCCGAGCCGGTCTTGGCTGCCTTGACACGGCGTTGCCGCCCCCAATTTACGACGGCAACACTGTGCACCTCTTCTGACAGCGGTCAAGACATGACCAACTGGCTGTGGTCCATTTACAACGAGACCAAAAAACAGACTGAAGGTACGGTGATCTTGACATCGTTAAATTTGTGGAATTGAAACAAAGTGTTAAACTGAATTGGGGTGCTTATCCGTCGAGTGACTTTTACAGAGTAACTTAGCTTTCGCTTGTGCGTATCGTTTATTTTCTTGTTGAACCCCAGCTGTCAAAAATCAGAATACGAGCCAACGCTTAATCGGCTTGCAGGCTGCTCCAATGTTTGTTCTGCAAACTGCGCTGTTGTCATTGTAAAAATGACTGACGCGACATGTTATTTTGATTGCATACTCACTTGCAGAAATGCAGCTAAAGAACTAGAACTAGACACTAATGTTAAGCGGCATTCCCCTAACATACAGCAAGTTACATTACATCGTGACGCTCCGTCTCAAAAATAGAAAAAGTCGATTGTCAAGGCTCGCCTGTTTACGTGCATATTACCAGTCACACGAAAGCCAGCCCATTCAAAAAAAGAAACCAGTCTTTGAAATGAAAGATTAGCATGTAATGGGTGTAACTATATGAGGTGCGTATGGGAACGGGTTAATTATGGCAGCATTCTTTACCTCCGGCGTTTGCACGTATGACTGGCATGTGTTCTTTTTTAAGGCCACTGAAGTGCGGTCGCTCACTATGGGAGTATCCGTTTTCAGTTAAAGACAGAATGTAAGAAGTAAACTGACAAGACTTGAAAGACTCTAAGATTCACGTGGTGACGAATAATCCGCGTTAAATGCTGGTAAATTGTAATTATGGGTTATTACCTACACTTTCCGCGCAGAGAGGCGGAAGGTCGGGGTGGTGCGCGTAGTTTACCTCACGCTGCCCAAATCTGACCCGGTTGCCTGTTCCTCTGCAGGGATTTTAGTAGCTGGCACGGGCTTCAATTTGTATGATGTAATTGGAGTGTCAGCTGATTATGATGCAATTGGGGGGGGGGGGGGGGGGTGTCAGCTGATCCCCGGAGAGCAGTAGTAACCCAGATCTTTTTCTGCAGCACCCTGAAATCACACAGACACCCTCAGAATCTCTCTCTACCGTCTACTCTCCCTCTCTCCGCACGCTCACTCACTCATACTCACAAGCACACGCTGTACCCACACGCTGTACCCACACGCTGGCGCACACACGCTGGCACCCACACGCTGGCACCCACACGCTGGTGCACACATGCTGGCACCCACACGCTGGCGCACACACACAACAGTTCAGGCAGCTGTATGACACCACCGTGTCAAAACAGTGCCACGTAGTCTGACCTCTGACCGAAATTATTATTCAGGATTACAGAAATAAATTTTCCATTCGCATCTTTAAATTATGAACATTTGTATTTCCAGTTAAAGAATGTCCCAAGGGCATTAGTGCATTCCTGCAAAGGAAAAGGTTCAGACAGATCCCATGTTTAGATTCTGGCAGCAGAATTAGTGATTGTCGCTGCATATTTGTTTCTTCCAGCAGATCTGATACCGATACTATCGAACAGCTTTGTGAATCCGGACACCATCTTCGCCAACAATGAGATGAGCCTCCAGGACACCGAGGTGTACGGCTTCGACTACGACTACACCCTGGCCTTCTACTCCAGCCACCTGCACACACAGATCTTCAGCGTCGCCCGCGACATCCTCATTCAGCAGCACAGGGTCAGGCTCCCGCCAACTCCCTCCCCACCACACAGAGAGTCCGCCAGTCTTTGTTTCTGCTGGGCTAATTAGCATATTTAGTTTCTGTGAGTGTATCACCTTTTCCACTGTCAAAGTGCCAAATGGCAAAGCCTTTTAGTACAGAGGCTTGAGCTGGCACAGGAAGTGGCGGTTCCCCAAAACAAATCTTAACTCCAGGCGTGGAGTGCCCAAAGTTTTGATCTGAATGAGCCGAACCAGAATCTCAGCAATTACCCACGGGCCAACATATCTAAATTAGCAGATGGAAATGTGAAAATTTTACTACAGTATGTTTCAGTGCTTAAGGTCTACCATCACACCTCTGCTTTGCATAACCAGTTATGTTGACAGACTACAGACACAGTTACCAGTGTATTAAGCTGGGGTTGACTTTGCATAGAATAATCAAACCACACAAATCGAATCTGGTCCTCGTATTCAACTCCTCAATCAAGAACAAGTGCCTAAGGAAGCTGGCCTTCCTAATGCTACGGATTGCATCAGCCAGTCCTACAGACAGCATTATGAAACTGAGCCCTTCTGGTCTGCCAGCTCTGTGACTGTGGCCTCGAGGACGTGCACACAGAGTGCTGTTCCTCACAGGCAGGCAGGCAGGCTGGTGCCTGTCCTGCGGCTAGAGCTCCTTCTCCAGCGCATGCTCTTCCTCTCCCTGCAGTACCCGGAGGGCCTGCGCGAGTACGACTACATTCCAGACTTCGCCATTAGAGGCCTGCACTACGACGTCCAGAAGGTGAGCGTGCACGCGGCTGCAGAGCGGGCCGCAGGGAGGCTGTGCGCTGCCCGTCAGGGCACGCAATAAACAGGCTTCGCAGGGACTTCCTTTATCTAAACTTTCATTTACTATTTTAATTAGCCACTGACAGACACACTGAATGAGCAAGCTCTGTCAAGGAAGTTCACGACGCAGATCGTACCTTTTGAGTTCTGTAGATTGAAGCCAGGTAGTGGGCCGGGTACAGGTGAGCAGGTGAGCAGGTGGATACAGGTGAGCAGGTGGGTACAGGTGAGCAGGTGAGCAGGTGGATAAAGGTGAGCAGGCGAGCAGGTGAGCAGGTGAGCAGGCAGGCAGCATCCAAGGCATTTAATCCGTGTAAATAATTCCATGCAAAGTATCAAATAAAATGTAGGTCCAAAAAGGCGTTCTGAAGGGTAAAAGTGAGCACGTAAGGCTTATGTGCAGCAGTCAAAGGCAAGGCTAAGCCATAAAGAACTGTAGGCTACCAGCATGTTCCAAACTTTTCTCTCTGGTCTGAGTGAGGTCAAATCTCAGGGGCCATCTTTAAAAGGTCAAATGCCAAACCAGCCATTTCAAAATAGAAGTCTTGAAACCAAATGAGGGTTTCTACAATACAGTCTTACAAAATGGTTTCCAAAATATCTAAAAGTAATAAATACTCATATATGGCTCCTACAAGGCTCTGTGGGATCTTAAATTGCGCACCAAATGAACTAACGTTACGTTTCAGTGATGACTGGTAATTACAGACCAGGCAGGCTTGGTGGAGGAGGACAGTAAATCGGCCGTTAAGCAGCAGGAGGGACCTCCATGTTAGTCCGCTACATCCTCTGGCCTGCTGGCTGTCCCATGAGCACCTCATACACCCAGCTCCTCTCTCCTGCCCCCCTGTGGTGGATCAGCCTTCTCCAATCAGTCAGAAATTCTCCAATCAGTCACGAACTGCTTTCCACTACTGCTAAAAACAAATCTTTTCAGACTACAAGAGAACAGGGAGATTTTGTAAAAAATAAATAAATAAATTTAAAAAAAACAAAAGCGCAAATGAATAATTGCCTCGGGCCACAGGAAGGATTACAATGACAGAATATTGGAGAATAGGAGAAGGATCAAGGTGACACTAAGAGCAGGGTTTTAATGTCACAGGTATGAACAGATCGACAGGCGCTGTGTCGCTGGCGGCATATGACCCTGTGATCCTGACTGTGTTGGAGATGCCAGTCCTGTCGCAGGGCGTAAATATCAAAGTGCCTCCAGTCTATAAATCATTGACACTTGTGAAGCGTTCGGAGAATAAACAGGCCAACGCCCCGGTGCATGGTCTGGCACACTAGGGATCGTCTGCATTTTAATGAGCCTAACAAACGTCTCATTCCCCGAATGGGCCACTCCCCAAATCCATTGTCACCAAAGGAATGTCATTTAAAGGTAATGGATTGTTCTCTTACGGATTGCATTCCTTGTCTCAGGCCTTGCTGATGAAGATCGATGCCTTTCACTACATTCAGTTAGGGACGGTGTACAGGTACGTACCTGAGAACGGTGTACAGGTATGTGGGGAACAGCCTGAGGAAGGCGTGTGAGTAAAATCTACATGTGCTTATGAGAGGTGTGCAGGTGTGTGAGTAAAATCTGTTTTCATTCTGAACACTGTGCAGGTATGCAGGTAATTTCTGTAGTGGCTTAGCAGAGGTGTACAGGTATGCAGGTGATCACTATCTGTACATCCAGAGAATGTTAAGGCTCCGTTAGGAGCAGCGCATTGACACGTGGAAGCAGGTGGGAGTTATTCTGAGTGTAGTATGTTGCCAGCTTAACACCACCGTGAGACAAAGCGAAAGTTTGACATGTCAATGCCTAGGCCTTGGACACACTAGTGTGGAATGCGGCGTGTGGTGTGTGTACGCACCAGGTGTAAATCAGCCCGGCACAGCTGCTGGTGTGGTCTCGGACACGGGCGTGCCAGCTGCTTTTAGACGCCAGCTGTTTTTGGAACGGGTGTAAAGAAAGCAAGTCTCAGCAAAGAGTCATTTATTCGACCTTGAAGCTCGTTTGCACGGCTAGAATCTGCCTGTGGTAGAGCCAGAGTAACCAGCTCAGGAAGGAAGGCTGCAGTTGGGAGGGTTTTTAGTGATGTAGTCCCACTCTAAAGAAAGGACTACACTTCCCACAGGCTCCTGATGGCCAGTCTGCCGTATCTCACAAGTTAGCAGTAAAATGCCAGTCTGTGAGGAGCCGACGTCTGTGTGTCCAGTATCACAGAGCACACCCACCTGTGCTAGTATAAAACTGGGTCTTCAAACAACTTTGACCTGCGTGTCACACTATAAAGCTGGTATAACTTAAACACCTTTTAGCTAATTTAAACACAGTCGTGTGTGTGTGTGTGTGTGTGTGTGTGTGTGTGTGCGTGTGTATATATGTCTGTCTCAGGGGTCTTCACCCAGTGCCAGATTCAGAGGTTATTGCCTTATATGAAGGGTGCCATGTGCCGCTGGAGAACATGAGCGACTTCTATGGCAAGGTAAATCTGTCTGTGACGACATCACTTCCCAGACAACAGCCCCCGCCCCCCCCCCAATTTGTGCCTGACACTCCCAGCTATGACCCAGTGAAATGCTCTTTTTCATCATTATGAATATTGTAACAATTCACCACAGGACATAGGGAGATACATGTAGCAGTCCAATTATCTCATCTCAAAACACAAGGGCACATTAAACTGTGAATTCATGCGGTTGTTGTTTGGCTTTTCCTGCAATACACATCTTAGTGCACTGATGCACCTCCACAGTAAATCCCTTCCTGATCATGTGACTGACCCCTGACCCCTGACCCCTGACCCCGTGTGTCGCAGAGCTCCCATGGCCACACCATGAAGCAGTTCATGGACATCTTCTCCTTGCCCGAGATGACCCTGCTCTGCTGCGTCAGCGACTACTTCATGAAGCACAACATCGACTACGAGCCCGTCCACCTCTACAAAGACGTCAAGGTGCGGTGTACTCGACTACAGTACGAAACTCTCACCTGTCCAGTCAGACATGTGACTACAGGTGTGGGAAGAGCATCTGTTCTACGTGCACTTCAGTGCCACGCCACTCCCTCCTGTGTGGCTCGAGCATCAGCGGTTCTTAATGCTCAGATTTTATTTCTTGTGTTTTTTAAGATTAGGATGATACCGTTTCATTTTTTCGTTGGAGCTGAACACTCCAGTCTAATTATAGAGCAGCAGTTTGGCTGTCAGATAGTGGTGATTGTCTCCTTTCAATTTGGCTGTAGTGGTTTTCCCTTTGGTTTTGTTTATTTGACAGTTTACCTTTCTGATCGATAGATGTCCCCATCCGGTTTTACTGAGTTTGCTAGCCAGAGTGAGCGGTGAATGTCTCTTTGGAGTTTCAGTGTCCAGAGGAGACTGAATCTGTGCTCAGTCTGATCAGCAGTCTGAACTGTGGCTGCCCGTGGCCTGCGTGAGGCCTGCTCTCCCTCATGCAGGAAATGTATCCAATTTCAGGAAGTCAGGAATGGAAACATTCCTCTCTCAGACCTCCAAGACCTCCTCCACCACCCCCCCCCCCCACACCCCCACACCCCCACACACACACAAACTTCTAAGACTGCCAGCATTTCTTTTTGTCCTGTTCCAAATTTTGCGGGAGGTTCTCTCCCCCCTCTGCTTTCTGTGAGTGACACTGTGGGGCCTTTCTAGCCTCAGTGTGTGTTCACCTCCCGCCAGACCAGCGGGTCCAGGCCTGCCCCCTCAATACAGGCACGTTACTCGATGACAAATGTGCAAGAGATGTAGTTTCCCTGCTAATTTATTATTTTTATATCACATTCAGCTGTTCCCAGCTCCCTAATAACCTTTTTCTATGTCTCAGAAAGCTCCCGGTCATAAAAATTAAAGTGTACATTTATTCACTCTTCAACAAGTTGAGAGCTTTTCTGATTAATCTTTGAACAGATTCAGTTCTGTTATTTAGTGGGGGGGGGGGGGGGTAACTGCAACGTTGGGTGCTGTTTAGATCTGAAACCCTAACATTCCCATGGAAGTTACTGCTCAGCTTTACCACATCAGAACCTTTTGTTATGAAAGTTATGCTGCTGTGTGTAAAAGCTTGACCTCTGGCGCCCTCTTGTGTTGGCAGGAGGCGATACGAGACGTCCATGTAAAAGGGTTCATGTACCGCGCTGTGGAGGCTGATATCGGTAATAACAGCTGCTCTCTGCCTGTGTGCTGCAGGGAAGAGTCTAGCTTTGCAGATATGCAATTATTTCATTATGTATTGTTTGGAATTGCATTGAGAAGTAACAGTGAAAATAAAACTGAAGATAAAGGTTTTTCCCCCACAGTCAGACATACTGTACGGTATGTTCTTGTTAGACTGCTTGTTTTCTACTTTGTCTACTACAAGTATCCATGAAGAAATAATCGGATCCTACTCTAAATACACAGCTTCCCCAGAATATTCCCACAGTGTAAATACTATTAAGAAAGTACTGTTCTGTGTGGGTCTCTCTACATACAGTACGTGTACATGTGTGTGTGTGTCTGTGCAGAGAAGTATATTTGCTACGCTGAACAGACCCACGCTGTGCTGAAGATGCTCGCAGAAAATGGGAAGAAGATGTTCCTGATCACCAACAGCCCCTTCGACTTTGTGTGAGTAACCGCTCTGTGTGTGTGTGTGTGTGCCCATGTGTCTCTTTCTCTAAGTATAACCATCATGCACCTCAACATGACAAACATACACTCACATTCAGACTCAGACACACACACACACACACACACACCCTTGCACAGGCCACTGATAGCGTCCAGCTGCCACACTGAATGACCCAGGCCACAGGACTCAGGCCACCCTGCACCATGTGCAGTTCCACTGCAGCATGTCACCGAATCTCTTCTGCAGAAGACCTCCAGCCAGCGGTAAGTACAGGATGTACTGAAGTCCTGGTGAGGGAGAGAAGTCTGCACGGAATACAGAAAGTATCGGAATGAACAAGGATCGGAATGAGGCAGCTGGTGTGGATATCCCCAACGGACGCATTGTTGCGGTCATAGAAACGGCATGTTGCCATGGCGCAGAATCTGTGTGCGATCTTGTTTACACTCCTCTCCCACAGGAACCGGGGGATGAACTACATCGTGGGGAAGGACTGGAGGGACTTGTTTGATGTGGTTATAGTCCAGGCCGACAAGCCCGGCTTCTTCAACGACAGGAGGAGGTGAGTGCAGGCCGTGACATCACTCATTTCAGAGTGCAGGCCGTGACATCACTCATTTCAGAGTGCAGGCCGTGACATCACTCATTTCAGAGTGCAGGCCGTGACATCACTCATTTCAGAGTGCAGGCCGTGACATCACTCATTTCAGAGTGCAGGCCGTGACATCACTCATTTCAGAGTGCAGGCCGTGACATCACTCATTAACATCTAATTTCAGAACAAGTTCTGCATGAAAGTGCATGAGAAAGTGCTGGCATCCTCAGATGTGTGATCTGTAAGTTAAACTGTGTGTTCATGGTGCTGCAGGCCATTCAGGAGGGTGACTGATAAAGGGGTTTTGCTGTGGGACAGGATACACTGCCTGGAGAAAGGGCAGATCTACAAGCAGGTAAAACACACACACACACACACACACACCGAGCACATGCGCGCACAAACACACACATACACATGCACAGACAGACACTTCTCTTGTCCCTTTGCTCCTGTTGCAGGGGAACCTGTATGAGTTTCTTCGTCTTACGGGCTGGAGTGGGTCCAAAGTGCTGTACTTTGGAGATCACATCTACAGCGACCTGGCAGTGAGTATGAGAGCGCTGACAGAAACACCGCTAACTCTACCACCACATCCTACAGTTAGAGAGCCCAGGAGTGGGAATAAAATAGGGAACAGTCCTCTTTAGCCGCCAAATATTTACAGCCTGTCTGTCTCCTGAGCTCTTTTCCGTTCCTGCCAGTATCAGAACTGTCGGCTAACTGATCTGTATAAGCATTCATGCAGTATTATCTTTTTAACTGACGCAGGGGAGGGATGTTCTAATTAGGCTCCGCAGTAACTGGTGATGGATGTGCCCTGTCATTTTGTGTTTAATAATCTGTTGTGAGCCAGTGCAGTCGCTTGGCACCCCAGTGGAGTGTAACTGAATGAAACTGGCCTCTGGGGGGCGCTGTGTGACCTCAGGACCTGACCCTGAAGCATGGCTGGCGGACGGGAGCCATCATCCCAGAGCTGAGGAAGGAGATCAAGATCATGAACACGGAGGAGTACGTCCACACCATGAACTGGCTACAGAGCCTGACCGGCCTGGTGGAGCACATGCAGGTCAGGCCACTGGGGGGCGCCGTGGGGTCTGGAGAAAGGGGCCTGAGGCTCAGGCCTCATTCCGATTGTTTATTTTATTGGTCTATAAGCTAAGGAGTGAGGAAAGGATGCGAGGAGGTAAAATAAGTGACTGGAATGACCCCTCAGTGTAGTGCTAGGCTATGTCCAAATCAGAGCACTTGCCTACTATTGAGTATACAAGATGTATATAACTTGTATGCAACCAGTATACTCAATAGTAGGCAAGTGTGCCGATTTGGACATGGTCCTGTTTAGCCACTGCCACAAATGTATGGGCTGGGCTGGTCTTAGCAGTGGGCTGGACACCAGTCCTCCCGGCCTGTAAGCCTGACAGAAAGCAGCTTGTGTGAGTGAGACGTATGGCTGAGAGTCTCTCTGACGGTCTCTCTCCTCTGCAGGTGCACAGAGATCCAGCCGCAGAAGCCGTAGTCCAGGAGTGGATAAAAGAGCGAGAGGACATCAGGTACAGCAGTGCATGCTGGGAGTGGGGGAAGCACTATAATTTAATTTAACGTTCAATAGTTTTCAGCAGTTTTGTGGGATTGTAAATACTTTTTATAATTATTTTACGCTATGACGGGCACTGTGAGTTTACAGCCATGGGGAGATGTTATGAATTTGCCCTGTTCGCATTTAAAAGCCATTTCAAATAGGTTAATAATATAATAATTGAAATATTGTACAAATAGTTATCTCGCCAAATGTGCAAACTACTGTTCTTCATATTAATTTGCTTGCTGACGGCCCAGCTGCTGTTGTACAGAATCTTTAAACGTTAGTATTATTATTAGTATAACTCTTCCCACGCCTAACAGGTCACGGACGAAGAACATCTTCAACGCGCAGTTCGGGAGCCTGTTCCGCACCTACCACAACCCCACCTACTTCTCCCGCCGGCTCTCGCGCTTCGCCGACATCTACATGGCGTCCCTGAGCTGCCTGCTGCGCTACGACCTGCGGCACACCTTCTTCCCCCGCCGCAACCCCCTGCAGCACGAGGCCCCCTCCTGGCCGGAGCAGGCCGGCGCAGGCGCCATCAAAACCCCCTTCCAGGCCCAGAGGGCGCAGGTCACGTCCGAGTAGCGCCCCCCTCCCCCCGGAGACGCCTCCGCTGGGCCTCGCAGCTGGAGCACCCTTAAAATGGCCGCCGTTGTTGTGTTGTAGGTTTAATACGCAGCTTAATAAGCCCCTCCCACCGGGACTGTGGTGGCCGCCCAATCAGAGACAGTCCTGGGGTTCCTCCAGCGCTTTTTGATGTTGCCTAGCAATCTCTGGGTGTTTTTTTAGATTTGCCTTTTGTGACGTTAAGCGTTGGTAGTTTTCAGCACTCTGCTGGAATTTGGAACACTTCACCTTTTATTTGAGCGTGGGTATGTTTTATGCACCTGAGAATTTGAGCACTGACGTGAGAATGACTGTTCATGTGTTACTGAAAGCTGAGCCGAGCGCTGCTTTGGTGGGGTGTGCCAAGGATGCAGGCTGCAGCCCCTCTGTACAAGACTGAATTCAGCATTCGGCTGAAACCAGGCACACACAGCACTGCACTCATTTTCCACAAAACACTATTTAGGCCTCGTCCCAGAAGGCAAGCGATGATAATACAGAAAGCAATAATGTGTTATGAATCAAGACGGACCAGATGGACAAATGATTCAGGAGAGGGGTGCCCAGCCCAAAAGAGAGAGCCGTGTGTTATTAGAGTTCTGCTGCTACGTGGAAGAGGGAGAACAGAAGAAGAGCAGAAGACAGTAAAACACAGTTCTACTTTCCCAGCTCAGGGAACTGTGACGTTAACCCTCTGAAGAGCAGGCTTTTTGGTGTAGTTTAAAAAACAAATGTTCTAGAGGCCTCTAGAGGGCGCTGCAGACACACACAGGGGATCAGGGGCTGCACACGTTCCCTCAACTTTAATACTTATTTGAGCTGAAGGTTTAACTACGGTGTACCCCTCGTTAGTGCTCCCTCGTTAGTGCTTCCTCGTTAGAATGCAGCCAGCTGACATTCTTTTTCTCACCACGACTGTAAACACGTATAAAAACTGTTAAATCTCCACACGCTTGGAAGCCAGTTATTTATTCCAGCAGCAATGTATGACAATCTGACTACATACGCGCTCTACGCACACCAAGATCAAACCACATGAGATTCAAAGTCTCTTTTTCTATAATGAACTACACTCATTTATTAATTTGTCTTATTACTTTTATGGTCTGTGTGGAGTTTTCGGATTCAGAATTACAGTTTGGAGTTGTGTAACCGAGTATTTTAATTAGCTGTTACTTTTTAATGTGGTCCTGCTTCTTATACATGGGAACAGAAGTACCAAAAAATTAGCACATATTATTCCCTGAAATATATCGCACCTACTGTAAAATACAGCACCTTAGTCAACTTTTAAACCTGTTTATATGCTGTTTTTTATTTTTAAATCTTAAAAGGGAAATGCTGACTCATTGTACTACATTTCACACAAGACCCTGGGGCTGGGATGAGTAGTTTCCCAGGGGGGATGACATCACGGGGAACCATGGTTACAGAGTTGCGTTTACAGTTCTCTGGATCCACCTGTGCTCTGTTGTACTGTTTGAATGTGTTCTGTAATTATTTATTAAAAATGCCTGACTCCTGGTGGTCCAGTGGACTCTTTCCTTATTTAATACATTTTACAGTCTGGCTGAACTCCCGCAGCATCCCAGAGTAGGGCCGGGTGCTATCCATGCAGGTTAAAGAGCAACGTGCGAAGCGTTTATCATCTTGGAGCACAGATGGTAAGTCGTGGTGTCCTCAGTAATGAAATCTCCCCACTGAGTGAAGGTGGTGTGTGTGTGCTGTTCACGTGTGACTGAGCCGCAGTGTACAGGCCTAAGTTTAGTGTGTTTTTAGTGTTTTCCCCACCGTTGTGCTTCTGGCTCTCGGGTGTGCTGGGTTCGGAGATGCCCGTCATTGGCTCTGAGGCCCTGGTTAAGGTCACATGACACCAGCCCATTTGAGTAACCCACCATCCCCATTAGACACTGAAACTGGCCGATTTCTGGCACAAGGAACATAAAAAGCTTTTTAAATCTGTTTGGTCGTGTTTTTATCCCCCTGATTTGAAATGCTGCTTTCAGGTTTCATGGTTTTGTGAATATTGGGATGGTCGTGATGCAGTCTTAATGAAAATAAAATGATAAAACATTAATGGTGGACGCTTATTACTTTTAGTTTTGTTCAAACGTACTTTTGTCACATTTAATGGGAATGCAGTATATAACTGTCAAATCATAATGGACATGGACTGCCCTCTTTCACATTTACAGCTAATCATAATTCAGCTAAAATGAAAACTCCCCATTTCTCACCATACTGACAGCAACACAGTTATGAGGACACAAATACAAGTGGCATAACAGCAGAGGTAAAAGTTGTTTGTGTCTTCTTTCAACCGATTTTCCTTCAACTGTTTTAAATCGTTTGTTTAATGAAACAAAAAAAACAAGAAAGAAAAAAAACTGGTTCCTTCAGTTAGCAGGTGGACTACAGTACAGTGTGGCAGTGGTGCCCTCCGGTGGCTGCTGTGGGTGTAACAGGTAGCTCACGTTTCTCCACATTGTCCGTGCGACGAGGCCGTTGTTTGGGGACGTGTGTGTGAGACAGAACCCCCTCTCAGCTGTCCTGGAGCAGGTCGTTTTCCACAAGACCTTGTGTGTCTCCGTCCTGCAAAGACAGAGAGGTCACGTCAAGCCAAGCCATTGGTCCTGGAAGGTGTCAATCATCTTGCTGGTCCGGGTTCAGTGAAACAAGATGTAGGAATGGCACAAACAGTTTGAACCTTTCTGTCTGGCCATCTGGTTACTCTAGAGTATCGGTTATATGGAGCTGGGCCTGGGGCAAACTGAAGAACAGAGGGACTTGGCCATCTGGTTACTCTAGAGTATCTGTTATATGGAGCTGGGCCTGAGGCAAGCTGAAGAACAGAGGGACTGGCCATCTGGTTACTGTAGAGTATCTGTTATATGGAGCTGGGCCTGGGGCAAACTGAAGAACAGAGGGACTTGGCCATCTGGTTACTGTAGAGTATCTGTTATATGGAGCTGGGCCTGAGGCAAGCTGAAGAACAGAGGGACTTGGCCATCTGGTTACTGTAGAGTATCTGTTATATGGAGCTGGGCCTGGGGCAAGCTGAAGAACAGAGGGACTGGCCATCTGGTTACTCTACACTTACAATATCACTCACAGAGAAGCCCAGGTAGGAGGGGTAGGCAGGAGTGGCGGAGTACGCGGGGGAGGCGGGGACAGCGGGAGGGTCGGGGCTGGCGGGGGCGGAGACTGATGAGTCATAGACGGGATTGCAGATGCTGGGCTTCAGATCCTCAGGCTGTGGGGCTTCGGCTGGGTCTCCGTCCTCATCCTGCGGGGCAGGGGGGGGTAGCGTTACAAAGTCCCGTAACCCACGGCAATAACCTGCGCACAGTCTGACAGTGTCGCAGACAGGGGGCGCTCTCACCTTGAAGTAGTGGAACTGGAAGGGCTTGGCGCGCTGGCCGTGGAAACGGTACAGCCCAAACGCGGCCACGCCCAGCAGCGCGACCACCAGCAGCAGCCCCATGCCCAGCCCGGCCTTGTGCCCCGCGTGGAACTGTGGGATAGCGCAGGGGAGGGATGGGAGGTCAGGGGCGGGATGACAGCTGGACTCAGTGGGGAGCACTGGACATTGCTAAAGACTGTTAAAGAGCTGAGCTCCTGACTCATCATGGATGCGGGTTCAAATCCCTGTTGGGCACTGCCATTATTTTCCTGAGAAAGGAAAATACAGTGCTGTAGCTGTATGTATACAACTATAATAAATGAGGGTCGTAAGTATTCAGAAAAATCAGGCTTCTGCCAAACTGTCAAAAACCTAGCCTGAACATTTCAGCTCTACTGGCCAGAGTACTACTGCTGACCTGAGGAGAGAATGAAAGCCATTTTACAGGAGAGACAGGAAGTGAGGTCACACTCACCTCCGGCTCTTTGGGTGGGGCTAGCAGGGGTCCCTGGAGGACGTGGATGATCCCATTGGACGTCAGGATGTCCCAGTCAATGAGGAACTGGTCATTGATGTACCGGGAGGCAGTCTAGGGTGAAGAGGAGGAGGAGGGTTAGGGTTAGGGTTAGCCAGCGTCTCAGTTCTGCTCAGCTCACTAAGAGCTCGCCCTGTTGCATCTGACTCGTCATGCCTCATAACAGGGCTGACCAATCGCGCGTTTCACCCGGTCACATGACCCCTGATCCAGGTGTGAGGTGAGGTGCGGCGCTCCTCTCACCAGCACGCTGGCGTTGCGGAAGTCGGAGATGCCCAGCACACGCAGGCAGTGTCCCAGACGGGTTCTGATCCGCGTCCCGTTGGTCAGGTCCTGGAAGTACAGCACTCCGCTCTCCGAGAGGTGGTACTCGATGTCCCGCTCCGACAGGGTCTGCCCCGCCCCCAGAACAACACAAGGGCCAATCAGGATACTGCGTGAGTGCAGGCGTATTCCGTTGCCTAGGCCTGGCTCTGTTGCCCAGGTGACTGAGCAGCTGTTCTCATACAGTGTAATAAGTGCCTGGGCTGGTCTGGGAATCCTGTGTGTTTTTAAAGGTATGCTCATTTATGTTCGGACTTCCTCGTTCCCCTTGGTCAGTCCTGCTTTATCACACAGCTCCCCTGACCCCCGCGTGACCCCTGACCCCCGCGTGACCCCTGACCTTGTTCTCGTCCAGGCCGCTGTTGTCGGGCACAAACAGGGTGGACTGCAGGGTGATGTTACTGAGGCGGCTCAGAAACTCCCGGCCGGGCCCAGAGCTGCGGGAGTAATTCAGGATTTGCTGTAGAGAGAGAGAGACAGAGAGACAGACAGAGAGAGAGAGAGAAGGAGGGAGGGAGGGAGGAGTGAGAGAGAGAGAGAGAGAGAGGGAGAGGGAGAGAGGGGGGAGAGAGAGAGAGAGGGAGAGGGAGAGAGGGGGGAGAGAGAGAGAGAGGGAGAGGGAGAAAAAATTGTAAAAAAAAAAAAAGTAAAGATAGTAGGAGTCCCGAAACACCTTTAATAGTGACGTAAAAAAAAGGGAATTGGGAAAGGGAAAACCTCGGAGGGAAACACTCACGGACAGGAAGTTGGAGAAGCCGGGCGTGGCGGTGAGGACCTGCAGCAGGTTGCCGGTGCAATCGTACCCGTCGCCGATGTAGCCGAGCTTACAGGTGCACTGCACGTCTAGAGCGGAGACACAGAGACTGCGTTTACTACCGCCGAGACTGCGCTCACCCTGCTAGCCTACCGCCAGGTTAGCCCCCCCTCCCCCGCTCACCCTGCTAGCCTACCGCCAGGTTAGCCCCCCCTCCCCTGCTCACCCTGCTAGCTTACCGCCAGGTTAGCCCCCCCTCCCCCGCTCACCCTGCTAGCCTACCGCCACGTTAGCCCCCCCTCCCTCCCTCTCCCCCCCCCCGCTCACCCTGCATGCGGTAGCAGAAGGTGTCCCAAGTCTCGCTCAGGTTGACCCGGGGGCCGTAGTCCACGATGCCCACGTGGCCAAAGCCGCACTTGGGGCTGGAGAAGGTGGTGGGGTAGGCCAC